>NC_138519.1:8397500-8585000 GCF_000230855.2 Cajanus cajan
ACTTACTATTCTTGCCCTGCTCCCAACTGTCAAGAATAATTATTACCATCACAATTTCAACCATCAAGAAAATACAGGGTAAGCTTATGAAAAGAAATCATCATATAATTAACACTCAGCATCTTTCAACCATACAACATGATCAACTTATCACTATTAAAACACGTAAACACATCAACTTATAGTTCATCAATAATATCATTACATCACAACAACACATCTTTTAACATCACAACAGTACCAAAACAGACAACTTGAACAACTAATGTGTTGTCACACATATCTATTTATGAAGATCTACAATAAAGGATGAGCAATTTAAGTGACTATATCCTACTGAACCACAACGTGTGACCTATTTCAACCAGGTCAGCTAACAACTAAATTTGATTTATCAGGTTCGTCACTTAAACTAGAAAGTCTAGTACTAATGTTAGGGTAGAACAATTTGTGTATGCATTTATAACGACATTAGCTTGCATCACTAAGCTACCTATGGGATTAGTTCAATGATTACCCTCTAAGTACTACACCCCTCCAATAATCGGTTGGTTACTAAGTTCTCAACTTTATACCCACTTAGTTTCCCTTTATACATATATATCTCGACCTTGCTCACATATGAATATCACATAAATCCTAGAAGAGACAACATACATGTTACCATTCAACAATCAAACTCACATACTGAAAGTTTTCCAACACTTGGACTCTTAGAGCACTACGTCTCATATTCACACAATGGGATATTTGGTTTTTGAAGTCATCATCTACTTTCCTCTAATTTTTATGTATCTTAAATAAGACATGTATCTCAACCAAATGCCTAACAACATAATAACTTGAACAACTCAACAATTCATCAAGTTAAAACACATAAGTTCTCCATCATATATCATCATCCATACAACTTATTCATCATCATTCAACTATAAACTAACTCAAAACAACAAATTTTTATCATGGAACTCACATCCAACGCCACTAAGAGGATGCCTGAAGCCATTAAGGTAAGAGGCTCCATATGTCGCTCATGCTCGATGTTAAACTACTCATGTATAACATTGTTGAGATAGAGAGTCTCTCACCCTATAGTGCTTAGAGTGGAAAAACCTACACTTGACCCTAATCAGCAGAGAGCCTTTGCTTAACTTACACCCGACACCATTACTCTAATGCTCGGCCCAAATCCATGTAGAGATGAGTATCTCTCTTCAAGCCCGAAGTCATTCTACCCACGTTTGGTGTAATTCCAACTTGAGATGATTCTCTCTCCTCACACTCGACGTCGTCAATCTTGTGCCTAGCATGAGTAAGACAAAGACTTATCTTTGGAGTCACACTCAATTCCTTGAAGACACGTTTAACACGATATTAGATTTTGCACTTGTGTAGAACCCAATTTTGGCCATCCCACCTAAAATCCAACAATCTCATCCACATGTATTGCAATAAACAATATTTATATAATATGCACAACACGATTTCACCATCAAAACAACATGCGCGATCAGAATTAAAAATCGATAATTCTTCTTTCAAACACAACCAAACTCCGAACCACACACATTTAACATCTTAGTTCAAATTCTCAATTCGAATCAACCATCAAGTAAATCATGCAACCGTAAATTTTAACATTAAATCACAAGAATTCAACAACAAAAATTTAAAACACAAGCATCCTTTATCCATTGTAGACTCAAAACCAACAAAAGAGAAAGAGGAAGAAGCAACTTCGTACGAAACCCCAACTTAAAATCTTTCACCACACAAGCTTAGATTTTAGCCCACTACTACATATTTCAATTACAAGAGGTAGGAAAGGAAATTTTTTAGAAGGTTTTGGAGGAGAAGAGAATTTGAGTTCATTAAATTCTCTCTTGAATTTTTCTTGAAAATTTTGAGTTATGAAGTCTCACTTTGAAAATTTTTTCTTTTATACCTTTTCTAAGTTGATTCCATTTATCTCTAATTTCGAACTATCTAGAGATCAACTTACTCTAAGGGTTTCTCAATCCTAGAGCTCTTGATAACATCTACCAATTAAATAACAAGAGTTACAAAATTCACAATGTTGCAATAACACCACATTTATTGCATGCAATAATAATATATAAAATTATTATATATATATATATATATATTAAATTCTATAGATTTAAATTATGGTTCCGTAAATTTTGATTAAAAATATAAAATTAATTATAGTTTTTTTTTATAATCATATTATTGGTAAGAATTATGACTAATATTTATCGGAAAACCTAATTTGTAACGCCTAATTTATATAATAATAATTATATATTTTCTTATATAATATTTTCGCAATTATATCATTAACAATATTTTAATGAAGATAAAGATAAAGAAAAAAAATATTTTGTGAATTTAATACATGATATATCGTACTAAAATAGTTACAATAATTTACTATTTTACACATTATTTATTTCTTCGACTTTTATTACAATAACTACATTGATAGTGAAAAGAAAATTACAATTGAAATAATATGATTGGCAAATAAAATTATAACAGATCCATCAAATAGCCTCCGTATTCCAATTTCTCCCAAGTAGGACAGCAGTCATAACAACTGTAAAAAGACCTGGTATGGCCGGTAGATCCATCTATATTATAATATATTAAATTTTAAAAACAAAGAAAAGAGAGGAGTAAGAACAATATCCAATAAATACAATAATTCAAAAGAATATAAATTTTTTTTATTTATAATCAATATTAACCTCATATACATATATATAAATATATATATAGATCATATATTAGATTTTCATGATACAATAAAATTTGAATTATATTTGTAGTGACTAGTCAGGATAAATGAGCATCATAACAATACCAACCAACAAAAGGATATTTCACCTTAACCAACAATAGGATATTTCACCTTCATTTCTTACTCATTTAAATCCCCAAGGTCAAACCTCCAGCTACAAATAATTCAAACTTTATCTTTTATGGCCATAGAACAATATTTATCTTCATAAATATGTGAAGAAATAACAAGACGAGTGTAGTAACCCAATTTCGTCCGGGAAATATTAATTTTGTTCTTAGAAAATAGAAAAATAGGTATATGCAAAAAAGAATAAAAAAGGACAAAATTTCAAGCCCGGAACGGGCCGTTCCAAAACCAGAACGGGCCAGTCCAACTTTCCAAAAGGTACTAAGATTGCAGGCCTGGAACGGGCCGTTCCCAATCTGGAACGGGCCGTTCCAGCTTTCCTAAAAGCCCTAAAGTTTCTAGCCCGGAACGGGCCGTTCTGGATTCAGAACGGGTCGTTCCAACCTTCCAAAAAAGGGCTAAATTTCTAGCCCGGAACGGGCCGTTCCAAAAATGGAACGGGCCGTTCCAAAACTGGAACAGGCCGTTCCAACCTTCCAAAATACCTCTAATTTTTAGGCCAGAACGGCCGTTCCCGAACTATCAAAATACCTAAAAACTTAGCCCGGAACGGGCCGTTCCCAAACTGGAACGGGCCGTTCCGAAAATGGCCGTTGTGAGTAAAATTGCCACCCCGGAACGGGCCGTTCCGGATTCAGAACGGGCCGTTCCGGTCCCTCC
Organism: Cajanus cajan; assembly: GCF_000230855.2. Lineage (NCBI taxonomy): Eukaryota > Viridiplantae > Streptophyta > Magnoliopsida > Fabales > Fabaceae > Cajanus > Cajanus cajan. The sequence continues at coordinate 8,401,093 of NC_138519.1, forward strand.
AGAAAGTCTATAAATAGCGCCCTTCCCCTTCCCACACACACATCTCTCCCCCCTTGGCCTTCCCAAAGGACACCAACACACACCCTTCCCACACACATCTCCACCTTGGACCAGAGGTAACCCAGAGAAGGAGACCCACTTCTGTAGCGAAGAATTGTGAGTATATTAAACTCATTTCTTTTTATTTTTTATTTTTATATTAGTAATATCTGCTATTAGTCCTTATTTAAATTCAAAATTTGATTAAATATCATAATATAGTTTTACAATATTTAATGTAAATATCTAAAATTATTGTATCAAAAATTTTATTGGAGGAATGGTTAACTAGATGTGACATCTTTTTAATCTTTGAATTTAAAGTACAAGTTGTGACAGCTTATCTTTAAATTTTTCCTCCAAAAAACTAAAATATCCAACCAAGAAATTTTTTATCATAATATCTATAACAATAATTGTATTTACAATTTTATTGAATTGACTTTGGTGTACACCTTGGTCAATTTTATATTTTTAGGTGAATGAGCTGAGACAGTTCAAGAATCCTATATTTAACAAAAATAAAATTTAATTAAAAATATCAACACACAAATATTTTCTACAAAGAACTACGTGACTCTGATTCTTCATTACGCATGAAGATACGTAGGAGCAAGAATTAAATCTTGTCGAGCCAAAAAAATAAAAAATATATTATCCTTCTTTTTATATAACAATAATAATTTTAACCTTTTTTTCAATGCATAATTTAAATTAGTTAAATAAAATATATTTGATTATTTTAGTGAGATAAATATTTTTATAAATTATAAATAATTAGTTTAATTAATTAAAGGTAATCGTCTTAGGACGAACGTTGTGAGGTGCTAATACCTTCCTCACACGTAATCGACTCCCGAACTCAAAAATTTGGTTTTCGTAGATTATTTTATATTTTATGGTTTTTCCAATGTTTTTCCGTAAAAAATAACATTGGTGGCGACTCCCTCTTTTTCAATTTATTTTTCGCCGTCCCGTCGCGACCGAGGTTGCTACAACGAGTCTAAGATATCACAACTATATCATAGTTGATTATAAATATATTTACGTAAAAGAATATATTAAGAATACTAATGATATAAATAAAAATGACAATCATTATAAAATAATTAAACAATATAAAATATGAACACCTTAATAATTAATATGGATAAAATAATCATAGATTAAGTAAATAAATGAGGTTAGGAACACCCCACTAAATAAATATACATAAAAAATAACATAAATAAATATACATAATAGTATATAAAATTTTAAAGAGATAAGGTTCTCCTCCCATGCCCCTATTTATAGGCATTCTGACGCACCCAGAACGGCCCGTACTGATTTCGGAACGGCCCATTCCAGATCCTTCAAACAAATGGAAAATTCTCAACTGGAACGGCCCATTTCAAAAAGCAGAACGGCCCGTTCTGAAGTTCATTTTACACACATTGGCCTTTACTAGAACGCCCCTTTTCTAACTAACCTTTTTAGACATTTTTAGAATTCCAGAACGGCCCGTTTCCCTTTGGGAACGGCCTATTCTGGAGAAATCAAAATGAGTCTTTTTACTACATTGGAACGGCGCGTTCCGAAAAAACCCATTTAGGCATTTTTACAAATTTGGAACGACCCGTTCCACTTTTGAAATGACCCGTTCTAATACTTCAAAAATATCTTATTTTCAATGTTTGGAACGGCCCGTTCCACTTTTTTGGAACAGCCCGTTCCAGGGTAAAAAAATAGAATTTTTATAAAGATTTTCACAAATAATTTAAATTATTAAAAACCTTTACAATATTTTATAAAAACCTCTTTTAATTGACTAAAACAACTATAAGAAAAATAATATTCATTAATATAAAAATAAATAATAATTGATATTATAATAGTAGAAATTTCGGGGTGTTACAATTCTCCCATCCTTTTAGAAATTTCGTCCCCGAAATTTATCTGAAAACAGAAATGGATAAATTTCTTGCATCTTGCTTTCTAATTCCCATGTAGCACTCACTACCTTATTGATGTACAACTCTATCAATCTCTCCAAGAAATGTCTAATGTTCATAAGTACAAGATGAGCAAACTTGGTAAGCCTATCCATTAATCAAATAAGATCAAATTTCTTAAGAATATCATACATGACTATAACTAAGTCCATAGATACAGAGTCTTATTTCCAAATTAGGAAGTCTAAAGGTTGCAATAAATCTGGGAGTTTTTGGTATTCTACCTTAGCTTTCTAATATACTAAGCAAGCATACACAAATTCCTCCACTTCCTTCTTCATCTTAGGCCACCAAAACATCTTTTTAACGTCTTGATACATCTTAATGACTTCTGGCTGGATACTAAGACTACTTCTATGACCTTCTTCTAGGATTGCTCTCTTAAACTCTGGCACACTAGGAATGTACAACCTATTCTTAGATCTCAACATTCCATCCACTCCAAATCTAAACTCACTCTCCACACCTTGATTCAACTTCTCTACTTCTCTTTTCTCCTTAGGTCATGCTTCCGCTGCGCCACTCTGATACATTTTAATATCTCCTAAATGAATACTAAAAGTACTTTTATAAGATCATCTTCCTTAATTCGAGATTACTAAGCACATAGATTCTATCTTTGAACCTCAAAATACTATCAACTTCCAAGCATAAAGGGCTATCTATACCTCTACCAATCTTTTCCACTTGGCTTACTAAGAAAGGATTTAACTCTTAGGTCCTCTAATCACATCCATTAATCTATTAGTCCTTTCAACATACTCAATTTAATGCTCCTAAGGGTGAGCTCACACATCACGCTTAAGTTTCTAATATCCTCAATCAAATTCAACCCTTACATTATTAAAAATGATAGATGAATGATCATCCTACTTAAGGCATTTGTCACCATATTACTTTAATTTTTATGACCCTTTCCAAGGATCAAGTATTTAAGCGTAAGTTTACTAGGTACGTAAAATCAATCTCAAAGTCTTACCACCCTATCTATACCCAAGGCAAACTCATATCTACTACCTTGTCTTATGGTCTCATGTCTTGCCATCAAAATGAATCAACTAATTATGTTTCTCTAATTTCCTTCAATAGTCCATTCTTTACTCGAGCCATACCTAGTTTCACACTACTAGGAGTAATTTCACAAGTCAAACTTAAATTCCTAATGTGAGCTAAAAGATACATCCTTTAACCATAAGGGGAGATATATATAGAAGTTTCCTACTTAAAGTATCGACAACCAGATTGGCTTTTTCCAAATAACAACTAAGGTTAAAATCTTAATCCTTACTAGTTTCCAACTATCTTTTCTGTCTCATATTTAACTCTTTTGGATCAAACAGATATGTAAGATTCTTATGATCACTAAATATCTCAAACTTAGAATCATACCAGTAATGTCTCCAAAATCTTAAATGTAAATATTATAATCTCTAATTCAAGGTTATGGGTAAGATAATTTTTTCTCATGAATTTTCCATACCTAGATGCCTAGAAATATAAGTCACTACCTTTCCTTCTTGCATAACGATCCACTCAAACCCGTCTTCGAAGTATCACTATATAACACATAAGACTTACTAGCGTCCAGTAATCTTAACACTAATCAATCTTTTCTTAAGAGTTTGAAAGCTACTTTCACACTTACTATTCCATAAAGGCAACTCTCTCTTCTTGGTTAATCTAGACAAAAGTAATGCTATCTTAGAAATTTTCTCAATAAATCTCCTATATTAATAAGTTAATGCAAGAAAACTCTTAACCTCACTAATTGACTTAGGTATCTCCCACTTAAACACAACTTCTATCATAGATAGGTCTACATTATATCTCCACTAGAAATCATAGGACCTAGAAAATTCACTTCATACATTAAAAATTCATACTTAAATAGCTTGGCATAAAACTGTCTTAAATATATTTACACCCTTAATTCCAATATGATGATATCACATCCTAAGGTCAATATCACTAAACACACAAATATTCATTAATTGATCCCTAAGGTCATCTATCCACATATCAACATACATGCATATCAAATCATATTAGAAGACCTACTTTAAACCTTCATATATACCATCCTTAAGCATGTATGAATCAATTACCGTTTACAACGTATAACATGTACATGAACCAAATTTTTTGTCACATAACATCATACAACCTTAAACAATCTTTCAACACCTCAGAACATCATATCCAGATAAGTTTTTATCATTGCATTGCCTAATCACCCAAAAACATTAATACATCATATATCTTCCTTTAATAACTGTCAAAGAAATGGTACATAAAGAATTATGCTCATTTAAATGATCTCAACCTATCCCAAGAAAATAAGCTACAACCCTTATGAAAACATGAGATTCTAAAAAGATCATCTTCTTAGCTAAAAAAAACTTCCAAAAACCACAACGAAGATATTCAGCGCTTACAACTATACCTCTGATTACCAAAGCAGCTATACTGGAGTTCTAGACCTCCGTTTTACCTGATTCCAATTCCACTAGAAAGATAACATCCAAGGCTACCACTTTCCTGAAGACTACAAAAATCTAATTTTGTCAATATATCACTTGTATTGACACAACAAAACATCTCCTACACCAGACAACAATAGTGTATCAACATCTAAAGCCACAAAAAAAATACCTTAAAACACTTCTAAATCATTATTTAAATTTCTTCCTACAATCCTAAACCAAACAACTTACATATTTAGCACAGAGATCTTAGAAACTAAAATAAAATCCTCATACAACCTAACCCATAAAAATCAATATGTAAGCATCAAATTTAATAAATCATATAATAAGATTTAAAAGTAATAAAGGAAATATAAATTAATTCCAGTAAAGGTGGCAGTGCCTCCTAGTTAGGAATAATTTATAACTTCCAAATCATGTAATAAAAAAAATAACAAAGATGCACACTTTGACCTTTCCTCAAAACATTCAAAACCTCCTTGGATTCATTCGCTAAAAACTATAAACTCTACCAAACAAGCACGGTAAACTCATAACTCACGGCCGATTGGATCGACCTGCTCTGATACCACTTAATGTAACGCCTAATTTATATAATAATAATTATATATTTTCTTATATAATATTTTCGCAATTATATCATTAACAATATTTTAATGAAGATAAAGATAAAGAAAAAAAATATTTTGTGAATTTAATACATGATATATCGTACTAAAATAGTTACAATAATTTACTATTTTACACATTATTTATTTCTTCCACTTTTATTACAATAACTACATTGATAGTGAAAAGAAAATTAAAATTGAAATAATATGATTGGAAAATAAAATTATAACAGATTCATCAAATAGCCTCCGTATTCCAATTTCTCCCAAGTAGGACAGCAGTAATAACAACTGTAAAAGGACCTGGTATGGCCGGTAGATCCATCTATGTTATAATATATTAAATTTTAAAAACAAAGAAAAGAGAGAAGTAAGAACAATTTCCAATAAATACAATAATTCAAAAGAATATAAAAAAAATTATTTATAATCAATATTAACCTCATATATATATATATATATATAAATATATATATATATATATATATATATCATATATTAGATTTTCATGATACAATAAAATTTGAATTATACTTGTAGTGACTAGTCAGGATAAATGAGCATCATAACAATACAAACCAACAAAAGGATATTTCACCTTAACCAACAATAGGATATTTCACCTTCATTTCTTACTCATTTAAATCCCCAAGGTCAAACCTCCAGCTACAAATAATTCAAACTTTATTTTCTATGGCCATAGAACAATATTTATCTTCATAAATATGTGAAGAAATAACAAGACGGGTCCAAGATATCACAACTATATCATAGTTGATTATAAATATATTTACAATAAATATATTTACGTAAAAGAATATATTAAGAATACTAATGATATAAATAAAATTGACAATCATTATAAAATAATTAAACAATATAAAATATGAACGCCTTAATAATTAATATGGATAAAATAATCATAGATTAAGTAAATAAATGAGGTTAGGGACACCCCACTAAATAAATATACATAAAAAATAACATAAATAAATATACATAATAGTATATAAAATTTTAAAGAGATAAAATTTGTCTTTAAAATCTTAGAAAATATCTTTGACACATATAACTTATCCATGCATCACATTAGATTAAATAATTATTCTATAAAAATTTATCAAATTCAGAAATATAAACATTGTAAATTAAACATTCTAGTTATATCGAAGAAAAAAAATACAGATAATTATCTTCTATTTTTAATTAATGAATAAATTCATATTTGATTAATACAATTATATTTCAATAATAACAAATTAAGTTTTTTAAAAATAAAAAGTCACAAAATTATAATTATATTTTTTGAAAACATATAACTAAACATTATTGTTACATAATTAAACCGTGTATCATCCGCGTGGACCCTTAAATCGGATTGATTAATTTTTAAACAATGTAGGAATTCCCTATGATCATTAGTGGGGTACTTTGCTATTTCACCAAAATAAAAAGTGGAGTACTTTGCTCACTGAGGTTGGTAACCAATAAATATAAGTAAATACAAAGAGTTAAACAATGACATGTGACCATGTCTTAATCATCCGATTCCACCATATATTTTGGAGCAGCGAATCGAATGTCCCATATTAAGCCAAGTGCTCAAAGGTTAGAGCACGTACCATACAACATTAAATTATACACATACCAACAACCCAAAGGCTACTGCATGCATTCAGCTTATGTGGGCACCACCTATTTTTGCACCAGCTATTAATTTATTATTTATTTATTTATTTTATAGAATTCGAGTATTTTCTATCGAAAAACAATATTATTTTAGTAGAATATAACTACTATATGCAATAAAACTTTTTTTAAAAAAAATATTTAAACATTTGTATATTTAAGCTTCGAAGTTAATATCATATATTAAATTGAAACAATACCGTGTTAATTGATCACACGTGGCCGGTGGTCACGGATATACATTTACTATTATTATAATTAATAAATTTTTTTTAAGAAATAATTACTTTGAAAAAAAAGCATATATTTTAGTTCTTTAAAATAATCTAAAGGTGAAAGATATATATAATATATTAAATTACATTGAATAATTGAATTGCGTCTCATAAAAATATGTTTTCTTTATAAAATATTTTTATAATTAAAAAAAATTAGCTTCAATTTTTGAAAAGAAGTTCTAAAAATTATCATGAATTTTTTTTCTCATAATTTTTTTAATATATAGAAAACGGATATATTATCATATACTCATCATTTTAATATCATTTTTATTTCATTTATATATATATATATATATATATATATATATATTTTATTATAATTTTATAAATGTTTAATTTTAGTCTTAAAATTATTTTTTATTATAAATTTGGTCTCATAATCTTCAAAATTAAAAAAATGTTGACATGTCTATAAGTAATATTACTTGATAGTTACATAGTGGCAACTTCTATGTAAAGAGCATTATTTTTTATTATAAAAATATTTTTTTTTACATTTTTAATATCCTAATTTTCAAAATTAAATAATGTTGATCCATCCAATATGTCATACAAAATTTAACAGAAAAATGTTAACATATTCTTAAGTGACACTGCTTAAAATTACTTAATCACACTAGCTTTCATGTAATAAAGAACAATATTAATTTTTACTACAAAAATATTATTTTTTATTTTAATTTAAATAATATTTTTTAATACTATTATTTTTCTACTAGACTAATTAATTGCAAAAAAATATTATTTACACTCATCAATATTTTCTATTAAGTTTTAAAATTTTAAACAATATGTTGAAAATGAACTAATATTACTTACTTTTAAAACTACAGGACCAATTTTGTCAATAAAAACTTTAATGGATCAAAATTATAAATTTGCCAAACTATTAAGTCTTATTTTTTTTTATTACATTTACATCTATCATTCTCATTTCTTTTTTTTGTTCCTTTTTTTTTTTCCATTATTAACATTTAAGATAAATGAAATGCAATTTAAACATTTTCCTTTTCCCATGCCCTATGAACCCTATCTTATGTTCTATATAAACCCTCACACTTGCACCACTTCATCCACCAACCCATCAAGCAACAAAACTCCAAAAATACACACTACATCATTATTATCTTTCTCATTTGTTCCTTTGAGCAGTGATGGCTGGCCTCAGGGTAGCATGTGTTGTTGCAGCGATGTGCATGGTGGTGGCTCTGAGTGCACGTGCACCCATGGCAGCACCGTCGTCTAGCATCAGCTGCAGCACGGTGACAAATTACTTATCTCCGTGCTACAGTTACCTCCGTAACGGAGGAAAACCGTCGTCATCGTGCTGCGACGGAGTGAAAAACATCTACAACGAGGACAAGAATACTACCGATGTCCGGGCCACGTGCAACTGCCTGAAAAGCCTTGCCAGTGAGACTACTGTGAGTGCCAATTACGCAGCTTCACTACCAGCAGAATGTGACGTCAAAATACCCTACAAGATCAGCAACTCCACCGACTGCACCAAGTATGTTCAACTCATCATTCACTCCTTTCTTAACAATTTTTAAATTTCTCTAAGAATACTTATTAAAAAAAAAAAAAAATTATTTATAAGTTAATTCATAGAAGTTCTCTTATATTAATTATGATTCATCCAGAAATTTATGAGCTCAATACGAAATAATAGATGTAGACTTTTTATGTACAAGTGTTTTGAAATATGCTCTTTTTAAATATGTTCTTTTTAAATAAAACATTAAGCACCTAATTTTATTAAAATTGATACATTTTGTTACATACAAAATATTTCTTCTACTCATAACTAAATAGATATAAAAATTACATGTGAATAGATGTTAAATTTTTTTTTTTTTTTTTGTAGAAATTTGAACTTTTGTAACTTTGTTAGGATCGATTGAAATTTGGGAATTGAATTGTTGAAAAAATGGCAAATTTATGTTGAAGCATCATTAGAAAAAAAATTAATTTTTTTTGCTCTTCAAATTAAAGTTGTTTTAATTATTTTTTTGCCCCTTATGAGTCTATGACCTAGGACTATTACCTCCCCAAACTCCCTTCAGGCCACCCTGATATCAACTTTTTCAAAAATTTATTTTTAACTAGTACATAAATTAATTTTAATTTATAGAATAATATAACTTTTTTAATTAGTTTTAGTTGCTATATATATTTTTAGAAAAGTTTATATGTGACTATAGTTTTACATGTTTTTGGGAGGGAGAGGGGAGGGGTGTATGCATTCATGTTAATTTGTGACTTCTAACATGGGTTGATAATTAATTAGTTGTTAATTACTAACGTGTTATATAGTTAGCTCCGCGTTTTTTCGTTATTAATTTGTAAGTTTTGGAAGCAGCCGTATGTAATTAATAACAACTTCAGTCTACACATTTAAAAATTTAATACATTTTTTTTTTTAAAAAGAGTAATGTACATTCACAATTTTTCAGTGTTTTTTATTCATTCTATTAAATGAGAAGCAAGAGTTCTGTTATGCAATTCTGAATTCTCTCTATCATATGAGAATCTTGAATAGCATTGTTTGTTGAATTGTTCTTCAGAATAGAGGTGCTTTTAAATTGGATTTAATCCTTGTTGAAGAAAAAATCTTTTGATCTAATTATATGGTTTTCTTAATTATATCATCAATGTTTTGATTGGGATGATTTGAGATGTAATCCAGCGAACATTTCACTGGAATCAATATTCACCTCATCAAGACAAAACCTTACCCAACAATACCTATAGGAGGTTCATTGACAAATTACTGTATTTGACCATTACTCCTTCATATATTTCATTTTTAACATAAAAACTTAATCAATTGCTCACACAATCAACCATGGATCATTATAAGCCAAGGTTACATATCTTTCCTTACTTAAAGGGTTCTCCAGGGGAAAATGTTTTTATTTTCCTGGACTTCTTCAACTTAAGTTATGGGGTTTGGTGATGTTGACTAGGATAGATGTCCAAATAATCTTTTAATTTGTAAGAATTATTGTAACAACAATAAAATTCAAACTTTAAACTCTAACTCTCCACACCACATAGTCGATCTTAATTATATATGGTTCTAGATGCCCAAATAAGTGTTTGTGAGGTGAGTGTTAAATTTATTTTCCTTGAAGTTCTTCAACCCACGTAGTTTGTTGTTTTTCTTTAGTTGTTAGTTGTCACAACAATTGTATGAGTTAATTACTTATATATTGTTAGTGAAATTTTTTTACATTGGCAACCAATCATATCTATTAATAGTATCATGTTATTTGCTCGTTTAATAAAATAAAAGTAAAATAAAATAATTTAAAAGATATGATTGGTTACTGGTGTAAAAAACTTTACACCAACAATATATGAATAATTAATTCATTGTATATATAGCAACTTCAGTGTACAAATGTGAACATTGAATACATTAACAATAATGAATCATTTATACTTATCCTTTTTTTTTTTTTTTCACTTGGTCCATCAACTAGATAGTTAGCACGTAATTTTAATTTTAAATTACATAATTATTTGACTTGATTTGCTTTCGATTTGCACTATATTGCAGGATTACAATATAAATTATGGAGCTAAGTAAGAAATGGAAGAGAAATTTTTCAATCGCGTGATTCTATATATGATAGTGTTGTAGAATTGACCAATAAAAGAGTGTTGAAGCTGAGGGTACAGTTATGCGAGTGTCCTCTTGGTATCAACGTGTAGTTGTTTCGGACTTTGTTCCAGTTATGTTATTGTGTTCATTGAAATTTGTCTCTATTGGTTGATGCATGTAATAATGAGACATATAATAACTCCTTGCTACTTTAATTTTTTCAGTTTCCATGTTGGTTTACCTTATTTCACTATAAGAATTCTCGCTATTATCGGATCATAAAAAAAAATATTTTTTTTTTGCTATTATAGTCAACCATTTACATTGGGCCTTTAGATTGTCAATAATGTTTTAAATTACAAAGGACTTAGCCATATGTAGTTCGTTGGTAAATTACAGACGACTTTCTTATCGATAATGTCTTAAATATACGTTGGGCTTAGCCCATTATAAATATCAATTACAATTTTTCAATAATTTTTTGATGTGAGGGGAGACATTATAGAAGTTTAAGTTGTTGATAATTACAACTTTGAAGGGACTTTAGACCTTGGTAAAAATGAGATTACAATACTTATCGTAAATAAAATAAATTAGTAAAAAAAATTACTTATATATATACATACATATATTAATCACAATAAATATTGAATATCGTAGAATAACATAATTTATATATATAATATAAAATGTTGTATAAGACACATATAAATAGAGAGAAACATACTACGCATAAAATAATAAATAAATAAATATATATATATATATATTAATATACAAAAATATATAATATAATATTTATAATAATTTAAATTATTTAATTTTTATATACAATAACATAATATATATTTTAAAAATTTATTTTCGGTTAGAAATATTTTTTATATATATTTGATACTTTGGTTATTATTATTATTATTTATATTATTATTATTACCATTATTATTATTATTATTATCCCTTTAAAAAAAATAGTTAAAATTTTGACAAGCACATTAAATTCGCAAGTATTGAAATGGATTATGAGTTCAAATATGTTTCTACATGGACTTGCACAATAATTAGCTAATTAAAGTTTAATGTTAATTAAAAAAAATGAATTTTAAGGTTTAATTATATAAAAGAAAAATTTCTTTTTATGGTTTTAATTTTACATAACTGTAAAACTCCAAGTTTTGATAATTAATAATAATGTTTTTTTAAGGTTTTTGAAAACATTCATATAAGGTTCCTAAAAATTAAAAATTTTCATGTTTAGTTATATTACTATATACATGGGAATATAAATATTTTTTTTACAAAAATATCCTTTATTAAAATAAATTTATTAGATATATTTATTTACTTAAATATTATTATAAATATGATATTAAATTATTTTTAAAAAAATGAAAACTTATAATTAAAATTATTTGAATACAGAATTCAACAAAAAAAAATGCTACCTAATAATTAAGAAGGATAAAAATATATTTTATTTTTATTCAAATAAATAAATAAATTAATTAAAAAGTTTTAACAAATACTATTAAACTATAGAAACAAAACAAACTTTATTAATATTATTAAAATTGTCAAGGTCAAGAAATAATGAAATACAAGAAAGAGAAAGAAATAAAGATATGGGAGGGGGAGAGAGAGGGAGAGGGAGAAAGATGAATAAAAGGAGAAAAGGAGAAAGAAAGAGAGAGAAAAGGGGGAGAAAGAGAAATAAAAGGAGAAAAGGAGAAAGAAAGAGGGGGAGAGAGGGAGAAGGAGAGGGAGAGGAAGAGATGGAACGGGATAGAGGAAGAGAGGGGGGAGTGAGAGTGAGAGAGAGGGAGAAAGAGAAATAGAAACATAGAGAGAGAGAGAGAAAGAAAGAAAGAGGGAGAGAGAGAAAGGAAGAGTGAGAAAGAGAGAAAGAGAAATAGAAGGAGAAAGAGAGAGAGAGAGAGAGAGGCTTTATGTTCTTTTAAAAAAGATACCGTGATCTTTTTATATACATCAAACTTTTCCCTTAACTTGGAAAAGTTAGATTCCCACCCCCTCCCATGGGAATATTTTTGTGGAAAAGTAGGATAAAAATGGTTTCCGCAAAATTATATTCATGGAAAAAAAATTTTAAATAACTACCAAACATAGAAAACTAAGATTTTGACTTTAAGATTCCTAGGAATGTAAAAACATTTCGCATACCAAACGTCTCCTTAAGGTAAACACAAAAGTTTTAAATACTTGTCTTAATTATATTTCAAAAAATATTAAGGTCAACTTGATAGCATGTATATACCTCTAGATATCATTTTTGGATTGCACGAGATCATAAAAGATTATGTGATGAAAATACAATTTGTGAGTAGTAATGGTGAATAGCTTTACCCTTTAAATGTTTGATCTTATGAATGATTTGAGGTACCTATATCAATATTTAGGAAAGATAAAATATGGCAAAGAACGATTGTGAATAAGTTATGATGTGAGTTGATTATTAACGACTTTAAGTGTTTTGGTGATAATGATGTCTAAAGAATTAATGTGTGTGATATCAATAATGTTATAAGACTAGTTAAGTTATTAAATTTGATGCTTAATTTGATGTTGATCTCATAGTAACTATGGTTGAGTAACAACCATACATGTCGCTATACTTAATATAACACAGTTACTATGCAACGGAAAACATAACTAATCAACTACACTAGGGTTCTCATGTAACAATCACCTAGATATTCATGCAACGAATATATGTAAAGGGTGTAAAAAATATAAAATAATTCCTGTTAATTTAAATAAAAAACATAAAGTCTCTTAGGGAGTTACATATAATCCTTGTACATATACACAAATATACATCGAATATACAAAACTGTAAATAAAATAACCTTATCATCGGTTGATCAATGTCTCTAGACAATAAATATTGCATAAGAATAATATACACAAAACTAGTTATGTCCAGCATGACCATCCACCCACAAGCCAGCCATCTAAGCTAATATTGTAACGACCCGCCATGGTCACTACACTTAATGGAATCGCACTACAACTAGTTAACTAAGAGAATATAAAACTGGATCAAAATAATTAAGTTTCTGTATACAAAATAAAACACCATATATGTACAGTCATCCCAAAATATTCCCTAGTACTGTCGGTCAAGCACAGACAAAACCGTTACCCAAAATGATAACTCTAAGACGAGGCTCAAACTCCCCGTCTCGCAGCGGTCACATCTACTCCAAGCTATCCCTGACCTGCTCCTATACCAAGTATGATCATTGCAGTCCCACCACATGGAAACAGAAGGGTAAGCTAGAGTTCAAAAATCAATCATCCATTCATCAAACATGAAGTCAAACACCATACACTTCATCATTATGAAAATCATGCAATACATGCAACTCATGAAAGATATCAATGCATATCAATCATCTAATGCGTCGTCACACATACACCTAGGAGATCTCCCTAACAATAGAGTTGTATAAGTGACATTCCATCCTACCGAAACCACCCTAACCGTTTTCACGCCCAATGCGCCCGCTTGGTCACAGCTAAACAGGATATACTCCTCACTCGGGTTTACTCAGATGATGTCACTTACACAATTGGAAGTCTAGATCCACCGTCAGGTATAGCACAGCTGGGTACGGGCTTACCATGACCTTGGCATGCATAACCAAGTCAATTGTGGAGTTCGCCTACCGACTATCCGCAAAGATCCACGCACCTTCCCGAGTACTTGGTTAAGGGAATAACCCTCAACCTCATACCCCGCTCCAACACTAGCTAAGGACTTAGAGGAGACTCACCCAACCCAGTGGCCTACCTGAGCACCACTCCCAAATCCAGTGGCTTATCTGAGCACCACTCTCATATATTAGTGGCCTATCCAAGCACCACTCTCAAGAGACTCTATGTGAGCTCTTCCAGTTTGAAAATATTTTTCCTCTCCTCAAGTCCTAGGCTAGACTCATGCCATAAGGCATCACATGCAATTATGCATCATACATCATACATGGTCTACCCACCATCATGATCAACAATCATACACATGTCATAAGACATCACATGCAATAATGCATCATACATCATAAATGATCTACCCACCATTATGATCAATAAACATACTCATATGCCATATCATATTCAAACATTCATACGTATCATCACAAAGCATACATATGAATCATACCTCACCATACATCATATATCATACATACATGATCTAAAACTTCGAATTTAAACATGCATAAGCATCAATTTAAAACAATTATTTATAAATATATTCACACACAGAACAGGCAGCTCGCGCCTGACCTAACACCAACCCAAGAGTTCTAAGCTCTTCCACGCCCGGGGCGCCCAACCTGCGCCCGGCCTAAATCCCAATCAGAGAGTTCAAAAACTCTCATCCAAACCACCAAATCCAGCCACATGCAAACACAAAAACACAATTCATAGGCTCCATACAACTTAAATAAACTTAGATCTCACATGCATCCAACTTATGCATTAAAATCATCAAAATCCTTCTTTTTCTCAAAACCCCAAAAATGAGATTTTCTTCAATCCATTTATGGATTCTCAACATTCATGCATCAATTGAGTTTCTAAACTCACATGCAACCTAAACAACAAAAATTCTAGCTTCCCTCACCTGAAGATTGGCTCAAAATAGCCAATAACTGAAAAGAAGTATAATTCCCTTCCAAGGCTCAACCCGGAACTTCAATCCTCCCAAAGCAAGCTTTCTAATCTGAATTTCAAGAAAAGACAGAAGACATTAGTGGTCTAGAGGAGAAAATGAATCATACAGAGAAATTTGGGAGAGAAAAGAGCTCACAGACCCAGAGACCTTCTCTCTATAACTTCTCTCTAAAAACTCACATTCTCCTCACTGCCCACAACCCCATTTTATAGACATTTCGGAGTGGCCAGAGCGGCCTGTACCAAATCCAGAACGGCCCGTTCTGCACCCCTTCTTCATGTGCAAAAATCACATGCAGAACAGTCCGTTCTAAAGTCAGAACGGACCGTTCTGGAACTCATCCAGAACGGCTCGTTCTCCATCTAGAATGGCCCATACTCCCCTCCAGAACGGCCCATTCTCCATCCTGAACGACCCGTTCTCCAACCAGAACAGCCCATTCTCAACTATAATTTACAGGTCAATTTAATAGCTTGGAACGACCCGTTCTAGATTGGGAACGACCCGTTCTGGGCTACTAAATCACCTATATTGGGCTTTCTAAAACAACTTACTACATTACAAATATTGTCCTACTTCCATATAAGGATGGCAAAAATACCCGCACCTGCAGGTATCTACGAGTAAAATCTACTACGGATAATAAATGGATAGGCTAATCGAGTACCCGCGGATAATGGGGACGGATAAATTTTTACCCATTTATAAATGGGGCGGCGGCGGGTATGATGATATTCATACTCGCGAGTACCCGTTTAATAATATTTCTTAAATATCCTAATTATCCTTGTACTACATAACCCTAAAACTATACTCTCTCGTCTTATTTTCTTACAAAAGTGAGGTTGATGAAGTTACCAACATGTGTTAAGCATGTTATAGAATTATGTTGGATATAATTTTATTAATTTTCTAGCTTTGATTGGACCAATAAAATTTATGTATTTTAAGTTGTTTACTTTTGTTTGGAATTATGAGATTGAATTATTGTAGGTTTGTGATGAGACTTTAACTTACTTGTGAGATTGATGTATTTTAAGTCATTGATTATCTTAAATTTTTATTATTATTTCAACAAAATTAATGTTAATTACAAGTTCAAAATTAACATTGAATTTTTATTTTTAATATTTCAATGATATTAAATATAGACTTAAAATTATTTGTCATATAATATTTTTAATTTCTTAAAAAATTTATAAATATCCATGGATATTCGTGGGTATTCAAGAAATTCATGGATACCTGCGCGAATATGGGGTGAGTGTGGGGACAATTTTCATCTAGCGAGGCAGGGGCGGATTTATTACTACTCGCCCCCATGGGGCCCCATTGTCATCCCTACTTCCATACCAAATATGATCATTGCAGTTCAACTATAAGGAAAAGAAAGGGTGGACTTATGAAAGAATCAACATAGCAACTAGTAATGAATTTACAACTTATACAACATGAACAACTTAAACCATATCAAGCTAGTTCATATCACAACATCAACATGGGTGCATCGACATATATATCAACTTATACAGATCTCCTATAGCAAAAATGAACATTCTAAGTGTCTTGACCCTGCCAAATCACAACTACTTAACTTATTACAACTAGATAAGCATCAACAACTTCAAGCCTTTTTCAGTACCTGGTACAACAACTTAAATGATTTCTCAAGTTTCACCACTTAAACTACAAAAGTCTAGTACTACTGTTAGGACAGAACAACTTAGGTGTGAGTCTACTATAGCCTTAAAATGCATATCTAAGCCTCATATGAGATTAACTTATCGACTATCCTCCAAACACTACATACCTTTCAAACAATCAATTCAAAATTTTACCTCTCAACTTCATACTTTACTCATTTTAGTCACTTTATACACGTAAGACTCAATGTGACCTTCATACGATTCTATATTTGGTCACTTTATAAATAGTATGTCTCAACTTGATCCTTATATTGTTTCCACATAAAACCTAGGAAAGACAAATGAAAACAACTTCCCATTCGATGCCATCTTCTTAGCCTTCGATGTCATTGAGGTAAAGGTCTTTAAAATATAAAACATATATGATCCATTTCTAACACAAAATACAACATGCAACCACTAAAACTCATAATCACCAAGCCTTCCAAAAACATCTTCAAGAATAACATTTTCAAAAACAACATCATCTCATGATTTCAAAAAATTTTAATTACAAATGATGATTCAAAAAAAAAACAAACAAAAATTATACAACAACAACTTTCAATCAATAAACTTTCCTTACCTCGAATTGCCCAAAAAATGAGGAGAAGAGAGGAAAAAGGAAGGAGAATTCAAACTTCTTCGAACAACTCTTTACTTCAAATTATTAGCCTCCAAGCTTCAAATCTAGTAATTGTTGAGATTTTTGTTGAAATTAACTTTTGTTCTTATCATAAATCATTTTAACTCTGACAACGGACTCAAACACAGCAAGTATACCGACCGTTTAAGTAGTAAATTTAAATTGTATCCTCAGGGACTAGTAGGTAAAATAAGTATTTAATGACTATTTGTGACTAAAGAATAATTACAATTTTTCATAGGTTGTCATGCAATTCAAATAAAGGTTATGACTATTGGAATTTCAAACCTATGATATAATTAGTGTGTGTGTGGAAGGGATAAGAAATGGTATTGTGATTTTGTAAGATCGTGGGGTCAGATGTCACCCACAAAAAATGGGTAGAACCGCTCAAAATAATTAGGGTAAAACAAAAATAGAAATGGAAGAGAGATAGAAGAACCGAAGGGAAAGACCCACACACGAACGGTCCCAAGCATCGAGAATCCCTTCCATAACTCCTAGAAGTCGCCCAATGTGTGAATGAAGGGAGAACCCTCGAAGATTTGATCAAATACGAGCTGGGTGAGACAAGATAGGATTACCACGCCCGACGCATTATACTTCGCGCCTGGTGTAGGGTCTTCTAGAGAGATAATTGGTCTCTGTCTCGAATCACGCCTGGTGCAGGCACTCCTACGCCAGGCGTAATGTCTTCCAAAGAGTTTTGAATGCTCTCTGTCTTGAAGCACACCCGGAGCAAATGCTATTATGCCTAGCACAATGCTGAAATGCAGAGGTGATGCTCTCTGTGTTTCTCAAGCCCGATGTGGGTAGTATGCACCCGGTGCAATGATGCTTCTACTGATCCTTAGCTCCTTCAATTTCCAATCCAATGGGTCTTCAACTTCAACTCTTCACTCAATACCTGCACAAAAAATGAGGTGTATCAGGGTATTGTTAGATGAGTTTTGGGTTAGCTATATCTGCACAAAAATTGAATCAAAAAGAGAACAATTATATTGCAAGGGTGCATGGGATGAGTGGAATTGTTCAATAAGTCCTATCTAAAAAGAATTATAATTGAGACTTAACAACTCCCCCAAACTTAGAACCTTACTTGCCCTCAAGCAACAGGTAATTGATCTGGCAGATACCAAGCAATGCATGTATGTCAAATTCCTAAATTCTAGCTCACTTGGATTTTCTTTTCGAAAGCATGAACCTTAGATGAACTTTCAGTCACAATTATTGTAATGGAACATGACAAGGTGCAAACAAAGATTTCAAAAGAGATCAAAGAGCTGAGGAAAGTTAATGATCATCTATGATTGCATCCTCACTAGGAAGGTGTTTCTCTCTGTGCACTCTGGTGTATCAGGGTGAGTGTTTCTCTCAAATCTACTACTCATGCCACATAATTCAACTTTGCTCTCCGTTTCCAAATGGAACCAATGGTAATGCAAATGCAGGCACTTATCACAAGGTCTTTATTAGGGAAATTTGGGTCAAGCAATAACAATCTTATGGTTTGTCAAGGATTGAAAGTGTTATGGCTTAAGAGAGCAATTGATATTTTTACAATGATATCCCTCTCCATAACCTAATACAACAATTTAGAACATGCCTTAACCGGACCCAAGCCACTAGCCTTTATGTGATGTATATTTACACTTTTGCATCCTTATATTTTTGTTTTGTTTTCTCTTTGCTTTTTTTTTTGTTTTTTTGAATGAAACAATGACCATATATTTTCCTTTTCCCAGAAACCCTCATTCTTCAACTCCCCCAAAACTTGTTTCATGTCATCAATTACTCTCTTAACCAAAGCAAGGGATGTGGTTAATTTTTCACAATTTGGGATAAGTAGAAGGTGTGGTGTTTAGGCTTAGGCAGTTATGAGTCAAGTGAAATGTGGAGGCGGCTTTTTGGCTTAGACGGTTAGCAAAACAAGGACATATGAATGCCTTGATCATATAAATGCACAACATTAACAAACCACCAGGGAAACTCAAGCAAAGTCTATCATGCAACTTAAGCGTAGTTCACTCATGAGCATTTAGGGGCTCAAAACCTCACCCGGCTATACATCCAAAGATTATCAAACTTGGCTCAGTACTATGATCAACATTGAAACCCATATGCAACTAGTCATGAAATAAAGTTCTAACGTCAATTAAAAATGTCTAAAGTACGTGCACAACAAATATCAAGCAAACCACAACCCAGAATTGACCACAAACACAACAAGTATAAACAAGATCAATAACCGTGCTATAAGAAGAATAGTCACAAAAAAGTAAACCAACCAGAGTAATCATAGAGAAAAAAGAAATAAACCTAACTACATAGTTCTGAAACATGAAAAACTAAATTAAAGCTAAATAACTAAAAGTAAAAGACATGAAAATAAACTGCAATAAACATAAAGGTAAACTAAGGTAGACTCCATCTGCATCCGTCTATGGAGCCTGGTCATCATCATCTCCGGGGGCTGCTCCACCCTCATCAGCACCATCAGTAGCTCCTACAGCTCCACCCCCAAAGAAAGGAGCCTGGGGAATAGGCATGATAATCTGTAGTAGAAGGAAACTGGTAGCCAGAAGTGGTCGCAAAGTGTAGAGTGAAACTCTAGAAAGCATCCAGGAGGAAGAGCTGGCCACGGTGGAGAGACTCCTGTTGCTGCAAGAAAGTGTCCATACGGCCCTCAAGAGCATCAAAACACTGATGGAAAGTGAGTGGAGGGTCCGGTGCAGGAGCATCATCCATGGGCATGTTCACTTGGGGCCTGGCAGTATGAATGGGCTCTAGTGCAGCAGCAGGTGGCAGGCGATCCAGATAATAGGTAGAAATGTAACGGCTATTAATCACCCGGCCAGGTCCCTCAAAGGGTGGTGTATGAACATCCACGCCAGCGAGCTGACACAACTGAGTAATCAAGGAAGGATGTCCAAGGGCCACCGAAGGTGGTGCATTGGCGCAACCAAAAATCTCCATGCAAATAATAGAGCCAATGTCCACTGTCCTCCCTGTCAAGATGCAATACATCATCATGGCTCGGCTCTAGTGTAAGTCAAAAACATGCAAGAAAGGGAGGATGTTGGCATGCATCAGAGCCGACCAAATCCTAGCCATTGAGAGCAGATCACGGCGCTTTGCATGGAGGGGCTGTTGAGCGTGGTTCCGGTGAAAGTTGGCTCTAGGCATGCAAATGACAGCCTCAACATACTCAGGATCTATGGTCCCACCCTCGAAGTCACTATACACACACTGCCCATTAGGCTCTAGTGTTGTCCCCAAGAACTCATTAATCGTGTAGGCATCAAAGGGGACTCGCACACCCTGCACATAGCTGGTATAGGGAACAATGCCCTCCTCTAATCGTAAGGCATTGACATAAAACTCCTTGACCATAGCAATGTTGGCCGACATGGGGTATAGAAAAGCTTATCCCATCGGCGCCTGCTGAGCTCATGTTGGAACTCAGGGGCGTCATCATCATCTAGCTCTACTCGCCTTTCCAGAATGAATTTCCTACCACTCACAGTAGCAAAATGCGTCTTATTGCGCTTGGTGTGGAATTGGCGGGAATATGGTCGGCTGGGTTTATGGGGAGGCGGAACAGGCTGGTCGGAGCGGGGATGCTTGCTTGAAGATGCCATCTGTAACATAACACAAGAGATCCATGAGAGAAATGGTGAACACAAGATTATATGCAGTGATGACTTAGATAAGATATTGCACAATAAAGAACATCCTTAGACCAAAATTAACGACACAATTATGCACAAGAATTTGACAGTGAAAATGTAACAGAAAAGGAACAACAAAAAGAGATAATACTTAAAATAGAGAAAATCATGGGGTGCCAGAGGTGTTATGCGTCAGGTGCAACACACATGCGCCGGGCGCAACACACATGCGCCGGGCGCAGCGAGGTTACTAAGCTCTCTAGGTTGGATTGCGCTGGGCGCAAAAAAATATAGAGCTCTCTGGGGCTCTCTATGTTGGGTGCGAGAGACATGCGCTGGGCAGGAGCATCAATGGGCACTGTTGAAACTTGCGCCGGGCGTGCAAGTAACACACGGGGCGTGCCCATGAAGGATATTCAACTCTACAAGAGCGTTGGGCGCATTTCTTCACGCCCGACTTAGATGCATTAAAACAAAAAAATAACCATGAAAAGGGAAACCTACTTGAGTGTGGAGTGCAGGGAAGAAGAGAAAGGAAAATGCGTGCCCTTGGAGAAGAAGTCCGCAATAAGGGAAATCAGAGAGGCCAAGAAAGAAAAAGAAAGTGAGGGGTGAAGATGTGGAGAAATGGGAATAAAAGGAAGGTGAGAGGAGGGTGGAGAGGTTAATGGCGGTTGAGGGAGGTTATGAGGGAGGTTTATGGTAGTTGTGGGAGATGAGGGGTTTTTGAATATGGGTGCGCCGGGCTTCAGATTAGTAGAAGCCCAAGGGTTTAACCCTATCTGATAGCGCATTAGGCGCATCTACGGCGCGCCCGGATGGATTAGGTCAGAGGCAAACTGAGTTTTAATGCGCCTAGCGCGACCATGAATGTGCCCGGCGTGGGCTTGGCAAAGAGTAGTTCGCTCTCTTTACGCCGGGCTTGGTTAGAGTGCGCCCGGCGAAAGGCTTTCCAGGATCAGTTTGCCTAAATTTCCTTTTAATTGTAGGTCTCATTCCCTCCCAAAAATAGGGTTGCCTCATTCCTCACACTCCAAACAGGTTCTAACATATATTTACTCACTCAAGCATGATTCAAACACTTAACATACAACACACAACAATTATCACTCAAATTACACAGACAATTATAACAAACACTAATATTGAAGTCCAACAACGCAAAGCAAATGAAAAGCACACAAAATAAAGTTCAGATCTCTGGGTTGCCTCCTAGGAAGTGCTTGTTTACTGTCCCGAGCCTGACTAAAAGAGACCTCAAGGCTCTCTGAATGAAAGGGTACAGTAGAGTCTTTCGACCTCTCCACCCTAATTCTCCTTCTCCTCCTATTGCTATCATTTCTCCTTGTTGTACGTTCAATCTTAGGATCACTCGTAGCAGCTAAGGAGATTTGGTCCCTCTAGCTCAATTAGTGCTTTTCATACAGAGAAACAGAAGACTAGATTCCACAAGTCATCTCGAAGAATGAATTACTAAATTAAAAGTCATAAATAGCTATAAATACTAAATTGCCTTACTAATCCCCGGCAACGGCACCAAAAATTTGTTGAGATTTTTGTTGAAATTAACTTTTGTTCTTATCATAAATCGTTTTAACTCTGATAACGGACTCAAACACGGCAAGTATACGGCCGTTCAAGTAGTAAATTTAAATCGTATCCACAGGGACTAGTAGGTAAAATAATTAAGCATTTAATGACTATTTGTGACTAAAGAATAATTACAATTTTTCAAAGGTTATCATGCAATTCAAATAAAGGTTATGACTATTAGAATTTCAAACCTATGATATAATTAGTGTGTGTGTGGAAGGGATAAGAAATGGTATTGTGATTTTGTAAGATTGTGGGTTCAGATGTCACCGAACTTTACTTTGATGAATCTTTGTTCTCTTGTTACATTCATTGCTTAGTCAACCCATAAAGTTACTCAAACCTAATCCCTTAGAGCAAGAGCCTAGGTGCAGATAGTGAATATCAATTCCTTGAGTATATCCAATACCTACACCCGCATTACGGGTTAGGATTTAAGACTACTAATGGGCCAAACTCCATTCCTAGATACATTTTCCACTAGGTATTTGTTTCAGAGCTAGTTCAAAAGGTTATTTTTCAATACCCAATGGACTCTATATGAAGCATAGGAGAATCAATCCAAAGCAAGCATTAAAATCAAAAACATCGCACAACAATTAATGAAACAACAATATATATATATATATCATTGATAATGTGAAGATTACAAAAGAGTTATATTGGTTACATCTAACCCCACAAAATAATGGGTAAAACCACTCAAAACAATGAGTGAAACAAAAATAGAGATGGAAGAACCGAAGGAAAGATCCACACACGAACGGTTCCAAGCACTGGGAATCCCTTCTGCAGCTCCTAGAAGTCGCCCAATGTGTGAATGAAGGGAGAACCCTCGAAGATTTGATCAGATACAAGCTAGGTGAGACAGGATAGGGTTACCACGCCTGGCGCATTATACTTCGCGCCCGGCTCAGGGTCTTCTAGAGAGATAATTGGTCTCTGTCTCGAATCATACCCGGCGCGGGCACTCCTACGCCCGGCGTAATCACTACAAGAAAAATGCTGATTTCTGACAGAAAGAGGTAAATTTCCGACGGATTTTTTGTTTTATGACGGATTTTCGACGGATTTCAATCTGTCGAAAAAAGTGGCGTCGGAAAAAAAATTATAATTTTTTTTAATTTTAATAAATTTATTAATGTAACAACCCTCATATTTGGCCTCTCAAGGATTCTATTTCACGATATTTCACTGTTTAGCGTGTTTTATCCTTACTTGTGTAATTTCTAGAAAACTTCCCAGAAGGTCACCCATCCTAGTACTACTCCAGGTTAAGCACGCTTAACTGTGAAGTTCTGATGAGTAAGCTACCGAAATGTATATGTATGTTGTCAATATAACTTGTACAAATTAATTCATTTAAGTCATCCTCAAATATACAATCTCATATTTGTATTATAATAATAATATATAATAATTTTATATTACGAATAATAATAATAATAATAATAATATATTTAATTATTCTTTTTTTTATATGTACTTACATTTATAATTAACATCTACTTATTTTTATTTAAAATTATAATTTAAATTATTTAATTTTATAATTTATAATGATAATATAATGTATAAAATTATAAATATTTTTTTATTACATACTTATAAATTAAATTTTAATATTTTAAATAAATTATTAATTAATTTAATATATTTATTTACCTTAAATCAAACATATAAAATTCAAAAAATGTATTTATCCTTGTTTTTTTTTTTAATTATCAACTATTAATAAAATACTAACTTAAAATCTTGTCTAATTATATATAATATTCTCATATCAAATTTAAGATCAGATATTAGTTATACAAAAATATTAAGATCATATAGTAAATTGTCAATAAGATTTTAGTTAAAGAATTTAAAATAAGTAATGTTTCAATTATATTGTTAATTAGCAAATAATTTATTCCAAAACTAATTAATTTTTTTATATTAATTATTAGTAAAATTTAATAACTTTTAATTTAGCAATTAATTGGATCGATGAAATTCAACACACACCATGAGTTATTGAGCGGAATAACTTTACAAAGAGTTATTTTGTAAGTTATCTTAAATCAAACATATAAAATTCAAAAAATGTATTTATAACCCCCCTCATATATATATATATATATATATATATATATATATATATATATATATATATATATATATTAAATGTGACTTTTACTAAGTATTACACTGTTCAATAACTTTATATTAAATGTGAATTTGGTAAATCCAACTGTTAGTTTGAAAGTTCATATCTCTTATAGATTATATATACAAAACTTTATATTAATCCAAGATAATTTGATACTTCATTTTTATAAAACAAAATTGATGTAATATATTCATTTCAAAATACACTAAAATATGAACACTTTGATTACCTTCCGGTTGTTGTTAAATTTTAACAAAATTTGATATACACGTATAAAGTGATATGAAGTTTCAATTTAACGGTTGGATTTACAAAATTCACATTTAATATAAAGTTATTGAGCAACATAATACTTAGTAAAAGTTACACCGGTATAATTATAACCCCCTATATTATATATATATATATATATATATATATATACATATATATATATATACAGGGACAGATGCACGTTTGGAATAGTGGGGCACTTGCCCCCACTACTATTTGACATATACATAATTTTTTATCTAAAAAAATAATATATTTTAAAAATAATAATTATATTCTAATAAAATAAATATATAGATTCAGAAAAAAATGTTTATTTATTTGATATCTGTCAAATTTTTGAAAGAAATTAATTCTCATGAAAAAATTCTTAATAATGAATTAATTTTTTTAAAAAGTTTAATTATAATATATATATATATGTATATATATATATGTGTGTTTGTGTCTTAATATTTACATATATAATGTAATATATTAAAATAAATAATTTTTTGATAAAATAAAATTTGTAGCATGCATGTTTATCTTTTGTGTTTTTTATTTATTATATACGTTGATTGAAAAAATCAAAATAGTAAAATTATATACATTGATTAAAAAAATCAAAATAAGAAAAATCAGAAGATTTATGTTCCATTTAGAATTGTTATTATAAGATATATTTTAAAATAAATTATCATCTAAAAATATATATTAGATATTAAAAACATATTTATATCATAAATAAATTAAAATTTATTTTTATAAAATTTAACATATTTATTTTTATTTTTAATAGTGTTAAATTATTATAAAATAAGTCTTTACGATTGTAGTTCTACCCAAACATTTAAAAAATGTCTATGATAGATAAATAAGTCATACTTAAGATATATATTTTTCAAAAAAAGTTAAGTTCAAACCAACTAAATTATAATAAAATATAGTGTGAGCTAATTTATTTTCATCTTTAATACTAATCGTAGATATAAAAAACTTGTAATAAATAATTATAATATATATTTATACCTTTAAAAGTTATATATAAAAGTTTTAAACTACAAATATACATAAGCAATTAAAAATAATAAATTAAAAATAAGAGATTAAAATAAGAAATTAAAAATAAGAATTAAAAATAAAAAAAATAAAAAGAATTTTTCGACGGATTTATATTTCCGTCGGAAATTTCTGACGGATATATTTTTCCGTCGGAAATTTCCGACAGAATTTTCGGTCAGAAAGTTTCTGTCAGAAATTTCCGACGGATCCATATCTGTCGGAAATTTTCCGTCGGAAATTTACATTTTTCTTGTAGTGAATGTCTTCTAGAGAGTTTTGAATGTTCTCTATCTTGAAGCACGCACGATGCAATTAATGTTATTGCACCCGGCACAATGCTGAAATGCAGAGGTGATGCTCTTTGTGTTTCTCAAGCCCGGCACGGGTAGTATGCGCCTGGCGTAATGATGCTTCTCCTGCTCCTTAGCTCCTCCAATTTCCAATCCAATGGGTCTTTAACTTCAACTCTTCACTCAATACTTGCACAAAAAATGAGGTGTATCAGGGTATTATTAGATGAGTTTTGGGTTAGCTATATCTGGACAAAAATTGAAATAAAAAAGAGAACAATTATATTGCAAGAGTGCATGGATGAGTGGAATTGTTCAATAAGTCTTATCTAAAAAAAGTATAATTGAGACTTAATAGTAATCTACTATTGTTGCTCAATTGAGGGGAAGGCCTGTAGGATTCCTGAAGGATCAAAAGAAGAAAAAGATTTCCTTTGGTTTCTCTCTAACTTTTCTTAAGATATGAACTTATAAGGTTCATGTCTTGAGAAAATCTTAAATATCATTCCCTAAACTTGGTCAACTTGATCCTAACTAAAATTGTATCAAACAATAACTTAACTCTCAAGCATCCTTGACCCTTATAGCTCTAAAACAATAATAAATACAACATTTCAACAATTGATCAACATATATCATATAACTAATCAACAAGGCTAAAATCACACAGTGTTACAAGATGATTCCATAATAACTCTATTTGAGTTGTTGTCAAATGATATTATGAACATTGTTGTGTTTGAATTGTGAATATGTTACTCATGTGTGTTATAACATGTTGTGTTTGTATGTGGATCATATGATGATCATGCAACACAAAGTCTAAGATAAGGCTTAGTAGGGATAAAGATTGGACATGTTGGCCTAACAATAATGTGAGTAATACGTGTAATGTGTACTTGTGATATTGTAATAATGTCATAACATGATAATTGCATATCGGTTCTTATGTAACATGTATCATGTGCATAAATATTTTGTGATGGGTATGATACATAAATAGGGAAGGTGCCTCTTTGTGTATATTTTGGGATTCGTGACCTTAGGAACAACTAGGTTTAGGAGCTCTAGTTTTGCTTGTTTGTATTCATGGGATGAAACTTACGCAACACAATTGTCTTAATCGATGTGCCCTGGTGTATCTCCTCCTAGTTTAGAGTGAAGTGAGGGTTTGACCTAGGATGCTCTCTCCTAGGCTACTCTACACGTGCCTTTGGAAAAACTGTACAACAAATTGTTTTACTGGTGTCATATGCATATCATACAACAAAGTTTGTGTCCATTTCATTATGTGAATTCATATGTAATTGTGTGTTAAGATATTCAGTGATTCCTTGATTAAGTATATTGTGCTTATATCTAAATTGTTGTATCATGTTTTGTTTTGTTTGGCTATCCGATTACATCTTACCTTTGTAGCGAAAATAAGATCTTTTTCACTCCTATTTTGTTGTATGGTGTTCTTGCTTATGTTTTGCAAGTGAGACTCATCCTAAGGATGATGTTGGAGATAAGGCTTAGGCCTTATGTGTTGGTGGTGTATTGAGTTATGATAGAATGTGACATTGAGACAATAGTTAGAATTTCCTGTTTTAGTAGTCTTTATGAGTAGGATTGATGTTATTTGTTTCTAGTTGTAATCATTGGTCTAAACTTATGTTTATTTCTTTTGGTTTAGCGTTATATGTATGTGATGCCTCTATATCAAAGGAGAATTGCAAATTGTTTCAGTTTAGTGAAGTTAGTTTTGGACTCCTATGCTATTTCCTTTCTTTTATTTGATTCTATTAGTATGTGGGGGTAAAGAGTGTTAGAGAGTTTGGTAGCTTGTGGTGAAAGTTAAGTTAACTAAGGTCAGGTGTCACCGTTGTTAGGTTAATTTATATTTAAGCCAACTAACTCTAATTTAATTTTGAAATTCAAATTTGAATTTTCCTCCTAAAATAGTCTACATCCTAGATTTAAAAGAGCAAAGAGTGTGTAATATGACAAGGTGCAAGAGGTGTGATGGGAGCTGTATTAGTAGAAAAAGGGGTGTAAAAGCAAACAAATAAAAAGTGTGACTAGTGTGCGAAATATTTGACTTGTTGGTGATGCATGGACCAATGAGAGAATGTGGGGACCAATTTGGACGTCCCACTCAATGAGAAATGTTCTTCACTCTCTTTTGACTCAAACAAGCTCAAATAAGTACATTTTTCAAACACTAATTGTACCCCCCTTAAAATACTAAATACACCCTTAAGAAAAAATTACAGGAAAATAAATTCTTTAACTATTTGACCAAAAAAATACAAAGTCAAAATAAAAGAAAATATTTACAAAGAAATATTTGTAAAGAAGAGAAAATAAACTACTAAAAGTGACTCAAAGTTCAACATTAGTTTGAGCTTTCTTCCTTCAAACCTAACTCACTTATCTTGACTCTTTTTGAATTGGACCCTAAGCATGATTCCATCATTTATAATAGTTCTAACCAAATTAACAAAATTGCTTCTAATAGAAAGGTCCAATTTTACGTGTATGGTCTAAACCAATAAATAAATAAACAAGTCTCTTATCAATTAATTCCTTCATTCATTTTGACTTAACAAAAACTAATATGACATAGTAAAAAAAGTAAGTTTTAAATAATAATTTTACATGATCATATAATATTAATTACAATACCATTAAAAAAAATTAACTACATAATTTTTTTTCTTAGTTATATAAGGAGATATAATTTATTCTCTATAAATCTTTAAAGGGATAAAGTGATATCTCTAGTAATGATTTCATGTTCAAATCTTTAATTAATTAACATAAGTATTAAATCACTTGACTTAACGATTTTTGCTAATTACATAATTTTTTTTTTACAAGAACCACATAATATTTAAGTATTAGATTTTCAATATTGTGCCAATTTTTTATAAGTTACAAAATTTAAATGTTTGAATTTTACATTCAAAATGAACCTTTCTATATCTTCAATCATTAACTTCGATATGTTATGTTAGTTTTCGGTAAAACTTTAATAGAATAAACTTGAATTTACAATGAGTGAATTTTTCGAAATAAAAAAGGAAATATTACTTCTTTTTTCAAACCCATTGAATTCTAATTAAGCAGCAATTAATGTACCGATTAACCAGGACGATCCCTGTCCATTCATTCTTTCCTACAAACGAAGAAGCCACATCACATGTAAAAGGGTCATTGAGGAGGTACTTACATTTTGGCAGAATATAGTATCACACTTAAATTCTCTCACTTGGATACGTAACATTTATATTTAATACAAAAGACTTCAAATTCTCTCACTAAGGTACTTTCTTCATAGCGCAATTCGATTAATCCATGTTTTGGATCGCTTGCAGCACTGCTTGCTTCACCACTTGCGCGTCGATGCTTTCGTTCTCTTGACTCTGTACAACCAAAAGGTTTCTCCAGTGTTACACAGATATCAAGATCATATCGGAGAATTTTCAGTAACACCATTCAATTAACCAGTTAGTACTCCATGACAAAATGTAGATAATGTTGCTGTCTACTTCACAAGCAATGAAACGCATAATAATTTTTTTACAATGTTTCTTAAAAAAAAAATTATCTATCTTTTTCCATCACATCACAAATCCAATTATCTCTCTTAAATTGTATAATTTGTAATATAAAACTTATCTACAATAGTATCGTTATTCTTGCTTTATTGTCGAATACACGGCCCATGCAACTACAGAACACGGTTAAACGAATCCAAATATGGGAGCCACACTCATTATTATGTCAGTACTTTGGACTTTGAAGCTAGAATTTCAGATATGTCGCTCAAACCAAAATTGTACAACTCACGCGTGATATTTTTCTCTCTCTTTTTTTTCTTTTCCTTCTGAATAATCTATTTTTATTTCGGGACGATATGAACTATTGCATAAGTTTCACAAGTAATGTAATCCCATAAACTAAGCAATGAATTGTCGACTGATTTTCTTAGAAATGAAAAAAAAAATATTTAAAGAGATGAAAAAATGTTATATAGATGTAGATAGATTCACAATTCATGTATTCAAGTCAATAAGTGTGACCTTATTTTTGACGCTTAAAATTTTTCAAAAGGAAAAACAAAAGAAGAACAAATATATTTAAGATAAAAAGGAATTAGATAAGTACTGTATCCTAATGTATTGTCTTACTTCTCCTCCAACCGCTTCAAGCTGAAAAGTGTCTTCACAAGAAACCCTAGCATCAAGCACATCAAGTCCCAGTTCTTCGAAGGCGTCGAGTATTGCCACAAGCATGCCGGGGCAATTCCTTTCTGAAAACACATTAATGAGAAAACCCCTTTCTAGGGTTTCCACGGTGACCTATGAAAAGTTTACAAAATATATAGGAAGAGTTAACCATATGTGTTATGTTATATAATCAAAGAAAAAAAATATAAGTCATGTACGTAACTACTAACTGATCTATATGTAACAATGGTTGGAGACTTGGAGTATATCATCTTTGTAATCCTTTAATAAAATTTCTTTGTCTTTCAGAAAAGGAAAAATATATATAAAAAAACAATAAGCACCATGGGTAGTTCGTCTTGGGAGATTGATGATGATTCAGCGGTTCCAAGCTCTGAGTTCAATCCGTCCACTTTTTGCTTCAACTCCTCTATGTATCTGGTGGCATCCACAATAATTGAGGCTTTGTTAACCTGCAAGATTAACCCAAAAAACAAAAGAAAAAAAGAGTCGAATATTAATGAAATTCTTCATGTAGGCTGAAGAAGTATTGAAAGACAAGATGAATATGCATCATATATTATAATCAATAGTGTTAAGAGTTAATTACAGCACTGGAATTTGTGACCGATCGAAGCTGTTGCAACTTGCCTTGCATAGCTGCATTTTTACGCCGCCTAGAATCCATGCTTCTTCAAACTTTCCTCTAATTATGATTTTTGTTTTTGGTTTCTCGATTAGTTCCCTTTCCCATCTGAGGCTTTGGGGTTTTTTTATATAGGAAGGGTGGGTGTAAATAATATTTGAGATATCTTGTTTGTTTCCCTCACGACTACCTACATATCCCCCACAACAAATTATGCTTTTCAAATCTGAATTACGAAATTGGCCTTACCATATTTTATTTCTGAAGAATTAAATTAATTAATATATATGTACAAAATGTTACCAAAAAGAGTTATAATAATTTATGTGCAATTGCAAATTGGTACGTTTGGAGTGATCACTATCATGTTGCCAAACATGCACGAGAGCACCAGGTACATAATGGGGTTTTTCTTTCCATTCCACCAAAATTAAGACCTCTTGTGTTGTTATTGATCTTCCTTATGAAACATCCTGTATATGGTTTTATTTTCTTAGCTCCTGTTTCAGATTCTAGAGCCAAGGACTTAGACAACTATATAAAGCCAAAGCATTATCTTGTCACTAATCATAATACCTCCTTTACATGCTTTCTTATAACTGATCGCTTTTTTTCCCCTTGATATAAGGATAATTACTATATATAGTAGTTGCTTAAACTACCAATATCGCACATAAACATGGAGAGAAAAAAGAATTTGTAAAGAAAAACTGAAAAAATAGAAGAAGAAGAAGAAAAATAAAAACTCCCCAAACATGCGTTGAAGTCAAGAGTCTAACCAGTATAACCAAAATTGTAGACCCATGATAGGAGGAGTCTTTTCTTGTATGAAATTGAGGAACAGTAACTAGTTTCATTACTATTTCACCGACCTTTTTTACATAAAAATTTATTAATAATTTACTAATTAAGACTTATGATTGAATCTAACTTTCTATGTATTTTATATCTTAATTTTCATGCATATTTGTGTTGAATATGGAATAAACCAATCTGTAATTTTATTGAAAATTTCTCAAAGGGATTAATAGTTATTTTTAATCTTATATGAGATTATGTTTTACCCTGATTAAACTTTTTTTTACCAAAAAAAAAAAAATCACTTCCTTTGCTTGATTTCACTCTAAGCAACATGGAATTAATTGCTTTCTAGATATTTTGATACGCCTCTGTCCTTATTACCAAGCATTTGTTTTGTGAAAGCAACCTATATCTACCGCTTCAATTTACATTTTATTGCTTCCTATATTCATTTAATTTATACATACAGCCAAATTATGCTCAAATCTCATCATAACTTTAGATGTATGCACATAAACGAATAATGATCAAAGTTCACATAAGAAATAGTTATCCAAATCACAGATGTGCCCAGTCCAGTGAAATACTTAATATTTGCTTTTGTTATTAGAGAAGCATATTAAAGGATGATAGCCAGTTAAAAAAAAAAAAAAGATCAAACTTTACATGAAATTACACAGCCAGTTGACATGAAATCTTTGAATCGAAATTCTATAGCTGCTGTAACTTTGATTTAGCCCCAACCATAGAAGTTTAATTGAGTTGTATTAATTGTATATGTACATTAAGCAACTAATATTAATCGACACAAATAATAATAATAATAATTAGTGTTTTTTAACTAAAGTATTCATAACAATTCGTATCTCTGAATTAAAATACTTAGATTTGGAACACTTCTTACACAGCACGTGCTTGGTAACGTTTCTTACGGCGACTGAAAGGAGAATGAGAAAGGGCATTTCAGAGAAAACAGCACAATATTTTATTTTATGTAAGCATGGAATTATAGAAAGAGAGAATGGAATGGGAGCCCCGTGAGAGGAGTTTGGAGGGATTGACAGCTAAACAACGTTTGACGCATCCTTCGCAGTTTTCGATGCTTATGATGAATGGAATCCCTTCATGGCTTCTTCCGCTACTGCCAATCCCAATCCAACCCCATGCATGTCTATAATCCATTTCCCCCCTATCACGTGCAGATTCCCTAACCTAACCCGCGTTAAGCCCACCACAACATTTCATTTCTCACTGTGCACGTGCTTCCCCCTCCCGCACTCTTCGTGTCACTCTACTTAAGAAGAAAAAAACCTAATAAGATCAACCCAATAGTAACCAATATCCAATAATTTACACAAGATCTTATATTCAAATTTATCTTTGTAGATTCTTTTGGGTCACTATATTATAGAGAAAGACGATATTTGGGTGAGTCTTATAGTAATCCCACCTAAATCATATGTACATTCGAAGAGAAATGATAATATATATATATATATATATATATAATTCTCTTCAATATATTCTTTTCTATTATTGAAAATACAAAAAGATGAATTAAACAATCATTAAATAAAAAAGTGAGATCCATCAAATTTCTTATTTTCTAATATTAATTAATAATAGAAAGTATAAAAAGATTTGTATTTTAGAATGTACTGTTAACACTCTTGTGATATGAATAATTTGGTATACTATGTGAGCGATGTCGAATTATCAAAAATTCAGGTTGAATTAGATTTCACACTAAGTCAAATTGAAAATTGATTAAGTCGTGAATTAGTTTTATAATGGGTAGGGTAGAGTGTCGAATTATAACCTTTTACATGTAAGGAAACAACAAATTAAAAGTTGAAGTACAATCTATATCATGTTATATTAATTGTATTGAATATCAAATATCGATACTAACATACTAATGTAAGAGACTAACAATATCATAGCATAGTAAATTAATGAGTTTATGTAAATATTATATAGAAGATGTAAGTACTTACTAAGTATTTTCTTTAAATAAAAATAAAAATATACATCACAGCACATGGAACAGTCAATTTAAACTTTAGCCTGTAAGTAATGAATTGGGTTGATATAGCATGTTTTTAATCTATTATTAAAGAAAAAAAAATATAATCCAATAATTTTTTAGTCGCAAACTCTACTTCTAATATATTAACACACCCTTGAGCTTTTTGTTATACTTACAGTTCAAGCATATTAGGTTGGCGAAAATTTCTTATTTTATTAAAAAATTAAATTTAAATTATTATTCTATTTTATTTATTTATTATGTTCAAATGTTTTTGTGAAAATACAGTAAAATGTTAAATCATTAACGAGAGTATTTTACAATTTATTGATTTGATCATAATGGAATCGTAATTAAACTATTAATATGAGTAAATATATATTTTAAATATTTATATAATATATTATTAAACGTATTATTTATATGTCCTTGTAGCAAGTATTACAGTTTAAATAATTAAAAAAATATTTTGAAGTTCTTTGCAGTTGTTATTTGGTAATTCTAATAGAAGGTTGTGTATAAATATGTATGGAAAGAAAGTACATTAATTAAAATATGGCGATCGGACTTGCAGCTACATTGGAGATTTTGAAGCACTACTTTCAAACCTTTGTAGAAGTTCATCATACTAACAGTTTAATTATGCAGTAGCTCTAGCCCTAAATATTTTTCTTTGTCACCATATATATGAAAAAAAAATCATAAGACAATAAGTATGTTCCTTTAAGTACTTGTATTCTTTATATATAGTGAATATATATAATTACTTAATTAACACCAAAATTTTCTTTTACAATTTATTGAGAGTTTTAAGAGAGGGAATTTAGACCTCTACTTTACTCGAACAGTCACTATAAAAAATGTTATATATAGTGACATACAAAAAATATCAAGGTACAATATATATATATATAAGTATATGACAAAAAGTGAGTTTATATTCGTTGCCCCCACTCCTAAATAAACAAATAAATGAAATGACTACCACAGAATTTTAATCAATCCAAGTTTAACTAAAGTGGTTTTATTTGTTTGAAAGTACCAATGTAAACCTCTGTTAAAATTGTAGCACGTCCTATTAAGTGTGGAATATGTGAAAAGTTGTCCTCTTCTTAAACTTTATTCCACCAGAAAAAAAAAAAAAAAAAAAAAAAGTCAAACAATCTATTGCTTTTCTAAACCCTGAAAACAATTTACTTTAGTTTTCAAAATAATTACAGAAAGTTTTGCTCCTTTATTTTTATACTATATCGGTAAAGCTTCTCAGTGCTGAGTTGATACACGATTTGCT
The DNA here is from genome assembly GCF_000230855.2 of Cajanus cajan. Classification (NCBI taxonomy): domain Eukaryota; kingdom Viridiplantae; phylum Streptophyta; class Magnoliopsida; order Fabales; family Fabaceae; genus Cajanus; species Cajanus cajan. Next base: position 8,436,834 of record NC_138519.1, read on the forward strand.
CTGTGGTTAAGAACTTTCTGTGCCGTTTATCATAAAAATTAAAAAGAGTGATTAAGAATGAGAGAAATCTATTGCTAGAGCTTTGATTTACTAACTCGCATATTCTGTTAATTATTTTATTATTTCCATGAAATTATATGGTGATTTAATATATACCTGACATATGTTAAAATTCGTTATTGACATCAAATTCATTTTAATACATCTTATACACAATAACTAATGTACAAATTCATTACCACTATGTTAAAATGGTGCTTCAAGCAGAAATTACGTTCCGCAAAATACAGATCGAATTGTCAGCTTAAAATACAGTGTGACCAATAAACTAAAAAAACAGATTTTACAAATACAACAGTACTTTATGTGAATTATCAAATTCAGTTAATTAATGAGTTCTAATAAAAGGTATTAAATTTATTAATGATTTGTATAACTTTTTACAAAATATCTTAAAAAGTTGGAATTTCATTCCCTTAATCAATTCCTAACTAATTAATTAATAAGTAGTAATAATTAATAGTATTAAATTTAATAATTTATATTTTTTAATTGCCCTTAAAATTAATGAGATTTCATTCTTTTAACTTCTTTTTACTTAATTAATTTAAAATTTATTAATTTAAAATTAATACACTAAACAATTTGGTGACAATCTTATAAAAATGATCCACATTATTTCTTTAAAAAAAATACTATAGAAAGGACTAGATGTCGTACATTATTTCTTTTAAGTCTTTAATTTAAGTTTTGTATATTACAATAGTTAACCAATATCGAAATATTTTGACCCTCTGAATAAATATAATTCATCAAAATTAATATAAATTAGAGGCTTTAACTAGATTTGAGGAATTTTTTTTATTAAGCATAAATAATCTCTTCGGGAGATTATTTTGTTCAAATATTATAATAAACAATAAAAATTTTATTTAAAAAGACTTAACACAATTTTATATTTATAATTTAAAATATATAAATTAGTTTAAACTAAAATACTCTATATTAATTAATTTATACATACTTAATGTTTGATCTATATTTAAGGAAATTAAAATAATATTAGAACACATACACTCCCGAAAAAGTTATATAAGAGATATTACATATAATCATATATGCCTGTAAAATGGAGGGAACTGTGAAGAAATCAAGAAATATAATACTTGTATATATTGACGAGACTTCGATTTACTATATTGTAGCATGACAAATTGAAGCTTGGCAAAGAGAGAGAAAGATGTGTGTGCCTATGAGTGCATATACTTTAGTAGTATTCTACAACAACGATCAAATGAATCCAAACACTGCCCTCATTTTGCAGAAAGGTAATTAATTATCAAGTACTTACCTGTTCACATGTGTGCCATTAATCATCGCTACAAAACAATCCACAGCACACAAAAAAAATAAATAATTATCTTGTCTCCTGCCCTTGCTACTTTCAATTGTCCCTCCTTTAAGAATGTAGGTGTTCACGTTACCAAAAAAAAAAAAATGTAGGTGTTATAGACATTCTTTACTTTGTCTCTCTCTTCAATAAGTTTATACTTTTATACATTGGTTAGTCTTATTACCCTAATACTATGTCCTTATGGTAAATACTAACCAGTGTTTTTAAAAGATTGATTAAGAAATTAAAAATATTTTTTTATTAAAAAGTATATTTATTTACACATTCTTATATATAATTTTATTACAACTTTTAATAAAACTTTTCTATATATTAATTTTTTAATCTCTTAACTGATACTTAAGTTACTTGTTAGCAAGATCTTAATCTTATTAATTAAACTTGTTCTTTACAATAAGCAAACATAATCCATTGACTATTTGTTTTTTATATGTAGTGTCTTCTATCTACTTTGACAACTTTGTTACGATTGGTTTAGGATACAAACAGTACTCCCAGAACAAGGCAAACAACATTTTACCAATCATATAGGATTTTAGAATAAGAAAAAAGCAACCAAAATATGGAATACAATCTGGTTTATCATGATTTGAAATATCTGGAAGTGGAGAAACAGCTAGATTTTCAACAATAAAAAGGAAATATAAATGATTCACTTTAATTTTGTTAATGTAAAATATTCACTTTCTCTATTCACGATTGGTGTTCAAACTCTATTCCATGCTTTGATTTTCTTAAAGACTGTTAATTGAATTGAACACTAATTTGTACTACGACTAAGACACTTTAATTTTGTTAATATAGAAGGTCCTCTCTGATTATAACTATGAAAGTATAAGCTAAGTAATCTATAATAGGTTATTTAGGCTTGCTTTGTGACTTTTTACATATGTTATATATAATACTTATTGCATAGCTGATAAAAAAAAAACTCAATTAAATTTATACATAGTATTACAACAAATCATTCTTTGATTTGACATTTTTAAATCATAGCATTAATTAAGACCATCTATTGTGAAATTTTTAGTTAGGAAAATGTTTTAAAGTAAATGACGATTTCATTAGGTATTTAAGTTAGTGCATGTCTATCTCTTATAAAAAAATAACTACCTAGAATTTTATTATATGCCAAACCCAAGCCAGAATAATTGGTCTGGTGAAGTTCGGAGAGGAATTTTACTTTCTCTCTGTTTATTATCATAATTTGCAAGAGATCATTGAGATGTCAAATGGCCCCATTAGAAACATTATTTGCATAAAATGTACAAAAGGGCTATTATTTGGAGAATAATCAACAACACGTGCTTCCCTTTTTGCTGAGTGACGTAATGATTAAGAGTTCAAAAGGGTTTTCATTCTGGAAGAAATGCCAAAGTCATTGCATTGGAGGATGATAAGATTGATTTAATTGAGCAACGAAATAAATTAATGGATTCCAGAACTTCAATATTCTAACTACTGAGTCTGACAATCTTTTTCACAAATCAGACTTTGGATTTCATTGTTTCTAAAGATTATTCAAATATAATTAATTATGATAGGATTATAAATGATTATTTAAAATTAGTTGTGTGTATATATCAAGTGTAATGTGATCATGAACAATAAACTCTTTTAAAATGAATTATAGCAGAAGAAAAATAAAAAAATCATAAGTTAAAACTAATTCATATATATTAAAAAAATTTGTAAAATTAATATGAGAGAAATTTTATAAATTAAATTATTTATTAGTCAATTTTAATTTCTTTAAAAAAATTATTCAAACGTACTTATTTATTTCGTCGGAATCATATAAAATAACTAATTTTTAGAGTAAAGTCATTAAGAAAAAATTATGAATGATTTATATGGAGTTGATTTATTGTTAAAATAAGGTGAAAAATTAATTTGATTAGGAAATAAATTATTATTTTAATTATTATCACTAAAATCTTAATTGTTTGAAACAATATAATTTTATACGGAATTAAAAAAAATTAGTATAATTTTGTATATTATCAACCAATTAAAAATTATCTCAATATTTTGTAAAGCATTTAGAAAACTTAATAAACTTATTATACATAAGAATTTATGTGTTTGTTTTTTCTCTAAAAAATATTCTAATTTACACTACTATTTATTGATTAATTTCTTTATAATTCAAAATTAATAAAATTTAACTTTTCAATAACATTTTATACACTCAATAAAGAATTTAACTCTAGTTAATATGCTTAAAAGATTTGATAATTTATCAATTACGCGAAATGTATTTATCAGCCGATGGTAACATGGTGCTTAATTATCAGTATCAAGATATATGCGGTGTGCATGAGTGTAAAACTATAAGGCCCCATCATACATTCATATTACACATCAAGATAAGTGTGCATGATTATAGTTATCGATGTCATAATCTGATGGATGGGTAACTTCGTTTCTGAAAAATTACAATTGATGTTGAAATAATGTGTCATTTTTTTTAATACAGGGTATATTCACATCGTGTTCTATCAACCTCCACGGCTCCAAGCCCTTCTAAAGTATCATGCCTTCTAGAAATTAGGACTAGCAACAATATTTGTAGTCGTCGTCATTCTTCTGCAATCGAAGTTCTAACCCAACAAAAACAAACAAACCACAAATATGGAAAAAATGATAACAAATGATAAATAAACCGAAGATCACCATAGATCGTGTGATTACAGTGTGACGTTACCATAACAATTAGCCTATCTGCGGTTGCAAGCCTCTCGCACGTGTTGTCAATGTTGCTAAAGGCAACCCTTTTGGATCATTTTTCTTTCACCATCATCATTCTCTCTTACACAAATTCATCTCTCCGCATCTCATAAACCATTGTATCAAACTATGACAAGGTTCCCATATACTTATTCTTCCTGAGATATTATTTACTTTAAACTTAAATTTTTATAAATTTATTTTTTTCTTATTATCTAAAAGTCTTCATATATCAATATAGATATTCATATTCTTATTTTAATTCATAAAATTTAGTCATACTTTAAGTATTTCTATTGTCACTCCACTATAGTTCACAATAAGGAAATATATCTCCTAACTTTTGTATTAATAGAAAAACTCTTCATACATGAAACAATTGTTAAAAAGACTTTCGGTCTTATATCCAAATTTACTGTTGATTATATCATATTTGTCTAACCAATAACCTAGTCAAAACTATTGACTCTATTACCATTTATAATGTACTAGGAGTCACCATTACCAAAGACTCATGGGAGGAGGTGAAGAGATATTCATTTTAGGGTGTGAAATTTGGGAATGTGATTGAAGAGTGTAATAGAGAGTTTGAGTATGTTGTTTAGTGAGCAAAGGGTGAAAACGAACAAGTTTTAAAAGTTATTTTTATATTTGTTCTTATTATAACTAATGTAAAATAATAATAATAATAATAATAATAATAATAATAATAAATAATAATAATAATACTCCTTTTGCATGGATTAATTTAGCGTCAATGTAAAAAAATCTACAAAAATGTCTTTCATTTTGTACATCATTAAACAATCAACGTAAAAATCAGTTGTAAAATGCTATTTTGCACTTGTGCTAATATAGTATGTAATTAAGGTCAAGTCTTATGATGTGTTTGGATGGAGAATTTAAATAGATTAATTTATTTATTTGAAAATTTTTAAATTTTGAGGTGAAATACCCTATTTGGATGAAGAATTTATAAAAAAACTTGAAATTCAAGTATTTGTGAAATTCCTTGAAATAGTAGAATTTTAAATTCTTCAAAAAAAGTAAGAATTTGAAATTTCTCATAATTTTTTTTTCTTATTTCACTTATATATTTTATATTATCTCTTATCTCTTCATGTTTTTAAATTATTGAATATTCAAATTTTAAAAAAAAATTATTGATTATTAATTATTATCTAATATTAATTTTTAAAATTATTAAATAATTAAAAGTTAGATAATATTTATTTTTATAAAATTTAATTTAAAATTTTCAACATATAAATATATTTTTAAAACCAATTTTATCATGGAGGGATCAAATTATCATATCCAACTTAACAATTTAAAATTTGAAAAATTTGAATTGACTTATCCAAAAACAAAATATTTTAAGAATAATAGAAATTGAAATAAAAGTAATTCAAATATCAAGAATTTAAAATTTCTTGAATTTGTAAAAATTCTCATCCAAACACACCTTTCAGGTTTGATTTAGCTCTTCATCCCTTTGTATTTGTCATTTTTTTTATTATTATTGTTATTAGTTTGTAAAAGGGTTAGATCGTACCCCTTGTATTAGATACTAGTAACGTCATTTTCTACCTCCAAATTAATTTGGTTTTCTACTCTCTTTTGTTCTGCATTTATTATTGATGTAGATATCCTACTAGAGATAACAAAGTTAGGGTTTGAAAAGATTATAAGAGATAACAAAAGGAACATTATCTTAGAAAAGAGCAAATGCATATAATAGATGTCTTAAATTCAGAAAGAGGGACACAATAATTCAGAAGAATTAATAAATATATAAATAAATATATAAAGATGTAATGAGAAAAACATGAAGTCATATTCGTATAAGGTGCATTATTTTCATATCTCGAAATGTCTTAGAACTAGAGAATGAAGATTTGAAATTAGACCGAGAAAATAAGAGTGAACTACTAAAAGAAAAAAGATAAAGAATTTTATCTTGATTGATTATACTAAGAACCAATGCAGAAAGTGACTTGCTAGATTAATTTTTACTACAATCATTCTATAAAATCTTATCAGGAATTTCAAAAGGTGCAAAAAGTGTTAACATTCTATATCAGTTTGTATAGAAAACAAATTTAATATGTATTATATAGATTAATTCTTTGCACAACCAATCTATAAGAAGTTTTAATTAGTAACACACTTTAATACATTTCTTTTAATATACTTACTATTGATTAAACTTTTAGAATAGCTGCAAAACTATTAGTGAGACTCGTTAAATAAAAAGCAAAAAAAAAATGTAATTTCTAATAATTTTCAATTAACAATAATGAGTGTGCTAAAAAGAAAGTGTACATTTTTAATATTTTTATTTGATTATAAAGTCTATTTAAGATTATCAAAAATTACAAGCACATTCATGTCCTAAAATAATTTATAAAAAGAATCCATCTAGAATGTACTTTTTTATGTAACACTGTGTATTTTATGAAATATTATTGTTTTATTAAAATATATGTTGCAATTTATTGATTAATTATTAAGAAACTCTAAAATTTAAGAATTCTTAAAAGTTTTTAGTTGTTTAGAGATTGCTCTGAGCAGAGATTCAGTTAACTAGTCCAACAAGGATATATAAAGTTTTTTTTAGGAAGTGAATTTCATTAGTTCATTTCTTCAAAAAGTTTAGAGAGAAGTTAAACGAAAAGAGCTCTAGAGTTGGAATCACTTCTCTTCTTCTTCTAAGTCCTCAGTGAGTCATAGAAACCTTCCCTTAGAATTTGTAAGTAGCATAGTTGTGATTCAAGACTTGTGGACCTAAGAATCTGAGTCCATGGTATCGTGGTGCGAAGTTTCCCAAGAGGATCTCCTTCTTCTATTTTCTTCTCTTTTAATTTATTTAGAGATAAAGGAAATCAGAACTTGAATTCTTGATGAATTATGGAGTTGTGTGTTACCTTTTTTATATTATTATTGAATTCATGGTTGCATTGATGATAGAAGTGAAATTCTCATGATGTATGAGTTGGTGTTCTTGAACATGTTGAGATGAATTTGGTAAACCTTACATGGAATGGTTACATGTTGGTTTTTATACTAAATTTGAGTTGTTTCAGGTGCTTAAGTTTATTATTATGCCTTGCATGTTGGATTTTCCTAAGTTTCAGGTGTAGAGGGTCATATTCGTGATTCTATCAAGTTCAAAAACTACCAGTACACTAAGCACAACTTCAAGGCGTCAAGCATAATGCAAACCAAATTAAGGCTCTTTATCTCACTCTCATCAGGCACAAAATTGGTATCGTTAGGCGTGGTTTAAAGTAGAGCAGGGCCCTAATAGAGTGGCGTCAAACGTGGTTCAAAACTAAGTTCTTTGCGTAGATGACGTTGGATGCCATTATAGTGACGCTGAAGGTGGGTCAAGCAAAGGCTATTTACCTAAAATGAGGTCGAGCGTAGGTGTTGTTGCACCAAGCATGGTTGCCACAAAGGCTCTTTGCTTCATCCACTTCAAGTGCGGGTAGATTGATGTCGAGCATGGGTGAACCAAAGGGTCTATGCCTCAATGACTTCGAGCGTAGGAAGAATGGCGTTGTGGCTCAATGAAAAACTTGTTGTTTTGCTGAACATGTATTAGTAGATTGAATTGTTCATATCACATGATATAAGTTGATGTATGATTGTTATGCTTTATACATTGATCTATAATGGTGTGTGTACATATATATATATATATATATATATATATATATATATATATATATATATTAATGGTTAACCTATTGAAAGTTTAAAGTTGTTGAATGGTAGGACTGTTGTATGTTGTGTAGTGTTAAGAGTAGTTGTGTTGAGATGCTTAAGGCATGATGTTGAGTAGTGTTGATCACTAGTACAAAAATAGGATTTTACGTCACCCCATTTACGTCAGAACTCCCAAAATACAACGTTATAAATACGCGGTGGCATTATCGTAAATAAAAACTAACTAATTTACGTCGGACCCCCCCTTGTCCGACGTAAATAATGCACATCACTGCCCTTAAAAGAAGGTCACTAGCAGCTGGAGATTTGGAGACACTTTAAAAACTTCTTCTCCCGCGCGTTGAAATCCCTCTGCCTCCTATACTCCTTCCTTCCTTATAATTTTTCTAACATTTCAGTCTCCATTCATACGGCAAATGGGTGAGGAAGCAAAAACAGGTGATATTTCTTGGTGAAACCTTTTTTCTTGCTGATAGTGTTATAACTTGGTCTACATTAATTAGTTCTTGTACTTATTATGTGTGTTCCTTTTTATATTTTGAGTAGGAACAACCAGTGGCTGAAGCCAAGCCTGAGGAGAACAGAGAAGAGAAGCCAGACGAAAAACCAGCAGAGGAAAATAAGGAGGAGAGCCAAGTCCGGAATGCAGAACAGGGCGTTCTGCTTGGAGAACGGCCCGTTCTCCGTGCAGAACGAGTCGTTCTGCAAGGAGAACGCGTCGTTTTCCAAGCAGAACGGCCCGTTCTGCTTGTAGTCATTTTTCTTTTTTTTTAATTTTTTTACAACTTTTTACGTCGGATTTGTTATGTCCGACATAAATTTACGTCGTATTTGTTATGTCCGATGTAATTTTTACGTCTCCCGCTTCCACGTCACACGTTTTTCCGACGTAAAATCCGTAAAATAACCGACGTAAAATGTATATTTTGTACTAGTGGATTGTCTTAGGATTAGGAGATGTTATTTTAAAAAGTTGAATATCGATCTCATTATGAAGATATAGTGTTATGGTGCTTTGTGAGTCTAGTTGTTGAAAATTCTTCTTAAGAAGTTGACTTTTGAAGTGAAGTATTAAGTCTTCTCTAAAATCTTAGTTGATGTGATATGTGATTCAAGTCAAGACATATGTGGGGGCTATAGGTCGAGCCATTACACAATAAATCTTAGTTTATGCTTTCCACTGTTAGTAGCTAAAAACATTTTAAAATCGGTTATTTGAGAATTAGACAAGATCAATTCTTAAATAATCGATCTTAACAGGTGTGTCTGAGAACACCTTTTAAGATTGGTTATTTAAGAACTAATCTTGTAAATCCCATACAAGATCAGTTTAGACACATCTTTTAAGATCGATTATAACTTAACAGATCTTAAAAGTGTTGAATGTATTTATAAAAATATTATTGTACCACTTTTAAGATCGATTCTCATTTAACCAATCTTAAAATTTCGATTTTAAAATTTATTTTTGCACTAACAAATTCATGTAAAAATTATTTTCTAAATATATACAACTTCTAAAACAAACACTATAAAATATTCTTTAATTTCTAATATTAACAAAAATATTACCATTTATATATATATATATATATATATATATATATATATATATATATATATATATATATATGTGTGTGTGTGTGTGTTACATCGATCTTCAATGAGCAATCGATTATAAATTTCCAATGTTAAAGTATGCAAAACAAAAGAACATTTCATTTTAATCTTAATACATATGAACCTTCTGTCGTAATTTCTGCAAAGTGAGAATTTGAATTGGATTTTGCTTATTTTACATGCACGGTGGAATTGGGTCTCTTTCTTGCATGCATTACACGGCGTATATTATATAAACCATCCATTATTTATAGTCACACCATTTATTTGTTCGGGATTTGCTTATCATTTTTTAATGACTATCACACACTAAATGTTGAGAAACGTGTTGCATATAGTTCTGTAATTTTGTTGCCTCCTTTTCCAACTAATTCTCCTTATGCAATTTTAAAATATTAATGGAAAATGATTATATAACAGTCCAATCAAACAAAATGAATATTAATCTCAATAGTACAAAATTTGGAACTCTATCTCGTGACTGCTCCTTTATTCGTTTATTTATTGATTTTTTTTCCCTAGCTAGAACAGCTCTATAACGTAATGCATTTTGTAACCTCAAGAGAATGCAGTATGCTACTCAAATACAACAGTTTCCTTTTATCCATTCTATTAGTGATTGCGACATCAATATAGTGAATACCTTTGCAAACTGTTTGAGGACTTGAATCTGATTCCTGCGTTCGTTAGAATATTTTGTGAAATGAATTGAATAGATGAGCATGATACTTTACTAATAAATTAACCTATGTTAATTACGAGTTTGGGAATTAACTTGTGTTTGAATCTGTTTATAAGATTATATTTAATTATTGAGTTAATCATCTATACATTGTTAGTGTAAAGTTTTTTTATACTGTCAACCAATCATATCTTTTAATAATGTCATGTCAGTTATTTATATTTAATGAAATAAAAATAAAATAAAATAATTTAAAAAATATGATTAATTACCATATATTTATTTATTTAAGCTTTGTTGTTATGTATCGGATTGTAATTGTACAGTAGCAAATCATTGGTTGGAATTAAATTACAGTGACATAATGATAAAATTATCTTTCTACTATTGACTTGTAATATATGTGTTATAAAATAAATTATAGCACTGAAATTTTTTTATTTTTATATGTGCTCAAATTATTCTCAAATCATATACTTCTATATCCTATCATGACTGTAATTTAAATTTTTTACACAAATTAAACATATCAATAAATATTATTTTTTATACATTTGTGTTAAAATAATTTCTCTCACTTAATAAAAAATTATTTTTAATTGTAACGGTTGAATAATTAATAAAAGAATAAATTAGTAAATAAAAAATAATTAATAATACATTAAAAAATAAAACATAATTATTTTACACAATTTTTAAATACTAAAACTACATTTAATTGAAACCGAGGGAGTACTTTATGTCAGAAAGTGTGTCATGCATGCTGAAAAACAAAAATTGATACCAGATGAATTATATGAGAAACCTTGGAACAATCCCTTTGGCACCTTCGATGGCTGAAAGGATTGTATTAGCATATTAAACTAACCTTTCGTAGTTGAGGAGATCACACAAACGGATTCAGATAATCCTTCGATACCCTTATAGTAAGGGTGTTTATGGATCGATTTTTTGAAAAATTCGAATCGAATCAAATCGAACCATTTTATAAAAATGGATTGGTTAACCGATCTATTTTTTATGAAGTAGATTTGTTTGGTTTTTTAAAAATATGAATCGGTTTTTTTGAAATTGGATCGGTTCGGTATGGTGCAGTTATCCATTTTTTACTCATATATAGATCGGTTTATTTAAAAAAACCAAACCGAATCAAACTGATCCACTTTGTAAAAATGGATCGGATAACTGAACCGATTTTATAAAGTAATTCGGTTCAGATTTTTTTTAAAAATGGATCGGATTTTTCAATACGAATTGGATCAGTTATAGATCAGTTCAAATCAATTTAGATTTTTTGCACACCCCTACTGATAGTCAAAAGGATCGCATTAGCAAATTCAACCTTGTCTATTTTGCCCTCAATTGATGAGAGACTTATGCAAGGGAGTTTGCATTAAACATGAGTCAATTGATAATCAAATGACCCCCTTCAATTCTCTCAGTGACCCAAAAGACCGAACGAGATACAAGATCCACAACTCAAAGTTATGATAATAAAGGTGATTAGAGAATAATCATCCGTACGAAACTAATAATCAATGTATTATCTACTCCCTTCGTTTTTTATTCATAGTCGTGTTGTTAGAATTTGTCATTTTTTTTTCATTGTCATTTTATTAAAATTAATAACTTATTAATTTTTTTTCTCATTTTTATCCTTGATAATTAATGTATGTTTACTGAACAATGTGTCTATTTATTTCTAATGTCTATTTATTTTTTCTCCAACCACTTATGTGAAGTTAATGTTACATTTAAAAGGGCAATATGTTTCCAACGAAATACTATAAAAAAATAGAAGGTAGAATAAGAAAGTAAAGAATAAATATTTTTGAAAACTAAAATATCAATCATTTCCTTAAGTCACGTGCAACAATAAAAAACACGGAGGGAGTAATTCATAATCTTGAAATCTGGATCCATTATGATTAGTATAAATAACTTGTATCTCAAGATATACTTACTATTTATTATTCACATTTAATATATCAAAAGAGTAACTTACTTAAACGTTAGAACATTTTTTGCAAGTGCATTCTCAACGTAGACAAACAACCAAATTTAAGTATAAAGAAGAGTGAAGATATCAAGAATGGAAAAATGTATCTTATACATGTACAAATACATTTTTCAGGGGCTATATATTCTTTCCGGGAGTTACTTTTTTCAAATTCTCTGCATGTATATACTGAGTTACCACTGAACATTCTAACAAATTTTGTAGTTGAACTTAAATTCTTCTTTGAGTAGATTTAATTAGTTTTAAAATCATTTTACTCACCGAATTAAAAGAAAATATATATGATTACCTAGGTTTTAATTAGAAAATAATATAGTCAATTAGTCATAATTTATGATACGTGATGACCTGGCACTCTTAGCTAAGTTGAGGTGGTGAAAGCTGACCATTGAATTTTGAATATCTGAAAAATAATAATATAAATGAGATTTTTGTTGGATATATGTGTTATATAAGCTACTGGACAGGACAAAACCCAACATATCTTCTTTATAGGCGGAGTATATGAAAAGCCATATAGAGTTTGCAGAGAGAAGATTGAGAAGCTTGAACAGACAATGTCACAGTGTCTCTGTAGCCATGCTCGTGAGAGAGAGAATTTCAGAAACATCTAGCTAGGTAGTTACAAACAGCGTCCGGAGAAAATTTTGTCAATATTTATGAACAAACTTAAGTATTACTGTCATAATTATTATTATTATTATTATTATTATTATTATTATTATTATTATTATTATTATTAACACAACAATCACTATCTTTATTATTATTATTTTTATAGGGTTAGGACAACGATAAGAGTATGGTAGTTTTCATGGAATGACATTACCACTATGATTATTGACATTACTATCAATGTTGTCATAACCATGTGATAATGCGGTAACGATGTTAAGATGATAATGATAATTGGAGTGGGAGTGATAACAATGGCAACAACCATATTGGCGGGTCGCATAAAAGATTTATATAATACAATTTAAATTACATCCATTTATTATTTTTAATTGTAACCTAAAGGTTATTATCAATTATTCTCGTATAAATAGGTATTTTCTCTGGAATTGTTTATTCTATACACTCATATATGGGATGTTTCAAGTAAGAAACTTCTTAAAATGAGAAGTAAGAATTATTATTAATAGTCATTAATTATAGGTAAAAATAAATAATGATTGAGATTAAGAGTTCAAAACTTTATTATACATACATTTCCTATGAAAACATGATTATTATTATTATTGTTTTTACAACTACCATCATCATTACTATCCATCATTGTTGTTAGTATCATTATTGTTATCATTACCAACGTCGTTATGTGATAGTAATAATAATAATATGGCAATAACGATAATAATAATAATACGTAGTGGACATGATGATGTTAGTATCATCATTAACATTATCACTATTGCTATTATATTACCACCATAATTATCACTACATGAAATAACAATATCAATGATGATAACGGTAGCAATAATGAGTGATCATAATAATCATTGAACTATTAAGTTATTAACTAGTTTAAATTAGTGAATTATATCAACCTATTGGCGAAGGCATTGGTGCATAACAAAATCAAATATTTTTAGATATATGTCGTGAAATTATAAATAATTAGATGGAATAATAAACTTGTTAAGTGATTTGGTTTGGTTTCAACACTGATAGAATATGATTATCATGCAAGAGATAAGGTCACATTGGAAGCATGCGATACAGCACCAGAGTCCAGAAGCACTTTGAAAACTCAGGAGATAGGTTACCAACAAAATATTTCCAGATTATGTGTATAAAATATATATTACTCTTACAACACATAAATGAGGCTTGCATGCAAAGACCATTATGCGGCTAGCTAGCTAGTAGCTATCTAGCTAGCATCTGAAAATCCGGTTTTCTCACATGTAAAGTCAGCCCTACAAAATGAACGACGATAATTTGCATTGTAATTTGCATTGCTCCAATAAGAAGCTACATTCTCTAGCCTTGATAATTAATTTATTACCATGGAAATATTATTAAGTTATTGGGGGAAGAAGAATCATATATATTGGACATGATGTGTTGGGACCTTAAGTGGGGTCTCTTTGAGGCATTTGACAGGTGAGATATGTTTAAGTAGGCAGAGTCCAAAAAAGGACATGCCACGCCCTCCTCAATCTGTTACTTGACATGAGAGTTGCGAGTGACATTCAGGTTCACGGGCTAGGTTCCAGTTACCAAACAGAACAAGTTCTTGTAAACTTATTTGGGTCGAAAAAGAAAGAAAATCTGAAGCCAAAAATTCCATGAGCATATGGTACAAAGAGGGTTTGTCTCTTTTCCTCACATGATGGATTTAGCCAGCAATATATGCGCACATACAAACAAACCAGCCAAACACCATCACAAACAAATAATAAATAAAAAAAATAGTAACCATGTATATATTATTGATGTAAAATATTTACGCATTTTGTTTGTGATTAATTTTTATCAAAAAAATTTGACTGATTATTTGTAACAAAATCTTTGGTTTCAACTACGTTTTTCCTAATTTTGAGATTCAAATGTTAAATTTTAATTAAGAAAATTGAATTCAGTCCACTCAAATTAATAATTTATTGGATCGAAACAAGATCGATAATTTGCTCATAGAAAATATTTTTTATCGACAAAAACATAAGGTACGTCACACGAGACTAATTAGTAAAGCTAATATATAAGTGGTAACACCCCCACAAAATAGGAGCCTCAATATATTGGTTGCAGGAGCAAAAGGATGAGGGTAGTATTTTCAATCAGTTTAACAGTAGCTGGTGATCGAAAGGATTGGCCACCCACTCAAAAATTAGCTCCATTTTTAACCTATTCTAGAAAAAGCTTTGTTTCTTTTTCTTGATGGTAAGAAGGATGACTAAGCAGATGGTAAATAATGGCTTTGGAAAATAATGATAAAGCTCTTGACTAGAATTGAGTAAGTAGATGCATTTCCCCATGAAAGTTGGAGATGAATTATTCTATAACCATGGTTCATTTAGGATTAGTATACTATCGGATTGGTGGTCATTTTCATATAATATGATGCCTTAAAGACCTGACAAATAATTACACTGGACTTTGTTTTCATTCACCATCATATACGGTTTGTATTTTATATGTATGGAAAATGTTATCGGTGCGCAAACCGATGGTTAAGAAATTGAAAGTAAAAAAAAAAATAATAAATAAAGAAAACTTATTAAAACTATATCTACACATTCTTTTGTGTTCCAAACTTGTTATATTTTCAATAAAAATTCTCTATATATTAATTTTTTAATCAATGTTTTAGGGTATTGATTAACAAGTTATTTTTAAAGTATAAAGGTAAAACAAAAACCTTTTTTATATGATGAAGAAAAAGTGTCAGTGAAATATATATTATTTTTTTGTTATTTTTCTATTTTATGAACTAAGTGTATAAACTTAGAGACATTAAATATTTTATTTTTAATATTATAATGGTTTTAAATAAATATTAAATTGATTTTGTATCCCAAATATAATATGTTTTAATGTTTTTTATTTTACTTTATAGTTTATTTTGTATCCCAAATATAATATTTTAATGCACTCAATGAATTACTTTTATTAATATTAGTATGAAATATTTATTATTAAAAATAGCTTGAGATTACAAGTAAACATAAAGTAATTTTTCTTTCTATATAATCTATTTTATATTAAAAGTTAGGATTTGAATCCTAATAACTTAATTAAAAGACTCAAATTATTACTATTCGTATCAATTGGTTTCTATACAATTAATGAATATAATAAGATAAATCGTTTTCGGTGTTTTATTATTTTAAAATAATATATAAGTAGAATTGTTAATTTGTGGTTACATTAGGGCAGGCCGGTTTGACATAAAGCACATTCTGCATGCTGTCAGACAGAAAGAGAGGTGAGGGTGGGGAAGAGTTGAAGATTGATTACTTAGATGTTTTTTCTGTTTTGGAATTTATTGCACAATCTGGTGGATGGCATTTTCAAATAAACAGTCGTTCTATCACAGTACCGTTTACTCCACCACACATGTATTTTATTAGATGCACTTTCCATTATTATATATTAGTTATTATATAATTATTTTAATAATTAGGGAAAAAAATAAAACAAATAGAATAAAAGAAATAATGTAATGCATAAAGATAAAGATCTACATCAATTAGGTAGTGTGGTAATGAAGTTTGGACTGTACGTAGAAACAAATATAATTAAAAGTAGTGTTTATTGTGTTAATTAAAACTTATTTAAATAGTTGACATGTTAGAATAACGACAACTACGCCCCTATATGTAGGGACCTAAATTTTTAGTATATGTATCAATTTTCTTTTATAGGTTCAATTTAGTATGTATTATTTTATTGAATTCTTTGCTTTATTTTCTTTTTATGAAAAGGAAAATAAATTTATTTATAAGAAAATATTTATCATTTGTTATCTTAATATAAAAATTGATACTTGTATTAAAAATATTTAATAAAATATATAATTTTAGTTTTGAACAAAAATGTTAATAGCAAATGCATGTCTAGATAAAGGTGAAGCAAAAGAAAAGAAAGAAAGTTAAATTATGAGAGATTTGATGGATATATTAAATTAATTATTTAAAAAAATAATTTTGTGATAAAAAAAGGTCTTTGAGCATTTTATTAGGATTTTAAAAATTCTAAATATATTTTATAGTATTCAATTAGAATATTAAGTCTAACATGATCTAATCTTTTGTTTTAGTAACAATCAAACAAAGCATGGGATGATTATATATATTTTGATAAACATACATGAATGTTTATGTACTACGTACGTGTTGTTCTAAAAACAAAAGAACTTGGTGCATCTTAACTCCATTTGGCACATGCTTCATCTTATTAAAGAAAAAATCCTTATGACTTCAAGGCTTTTCATAAAAATTACAAGTATGGGTGTCAAAATTGGTTCAATACAATGGGTTAGCCTAAATAATATGTTCAAAACAATTAGGTTGACTTGATCTATCAATTTAAGGTTGAATTAGTCTTTTCTTTTATTGACTTTTAGTTATAGACATTGACTTATGATTTTTGAAATTTTTTGCAAAAAGATTTTACAATACAGTTCAACTTTATATATATATATATATATATATATATATATATATATATATATATATATATATAATATTATTGTACCTTTACATTTTAGTACTAGATCTCAACTAGTTGGTTAAGCACCTCACTACATTAATTATAGGAACAGATCCATAACTTTACTTAAAAAATTAAAAATTTAGTATCATTAATATAAAATATTTTTCTTTAGAAGCATAATTAAATTTATCAAACATATTTTCTTATTGTCATATCTAATTATATTCCCAAAACATTGGATCAACAAAGCATTGTGCTCAAAAGTGTAACATTGTGTTGTATGTTATCATATTGTTTTATATGTTGTTTTAAAGCATTAAGGATTAAAGAATCCTTTTGAATTAAATTGTTGAGAGTTATTTATGTTCAAGTCAAAGTTGACCACGAACAACAAAAGATAAATAAATTTTTAACAAAACTTGAACCTCATAAGTTCATTTCTCTGAATTCTAAAGATAAGTTTTGAAGTGATAAGTTCGGGAGCCAAAGAATATTCAATATGATTCCACCAGAAATTTCCTTTCTTTCCCCTAAAGGCTAAATTGAGTAGTAGAAGTAGATATTTGAGTTGGGGCTCACTAGTGGAAAAAGGAGCTACTACGTCTCTTCATTTACGTCGGAAACTAGCACACCCGACGTTGTAAAAATGCGGTGGCAGTTTCGTAAATAAGAGGAGGAAATTTACGTCGGACATCGATGGGTCCGACATAAATGAGATAATTTACGTCGGACAGCTAAAGCAGTCGACGTAAATTATCTCATTTACGTCGGACCCATCTTCGTCCGACGTAAATAACTCCTTAAATGAAGGGCGCGCACTACAGATTTCAAATCGTGGCATTCTTCTTCATCTTCACGTTCTCCCGCGCGTTGTGGATTCTTCCTCATCCCTCCGCCTCCTCCTCAAATCATGGTTGTCTTCCTCATCTTCACGTTTTTCTGTTTTTCTTCTTCGGAGTTGCGTTGTTTCTTCTTCGCGTGTTGATGGAAATGGCTTAACCATACATCCATCTGTTTTTCTACGAGGTAGTGACCACTCCTTAACCGATGTTTGTGTTTTCTGGGATGTATTTTTCGTAATAATGTTTGTGTTGCATTTCGTGTTTGTGAAGCTGCAGAAGGAAGTGACCACTACCTGGGTCTATCAAGCAGAACGGGCCGTTCTGCTTGGAGAACGGCCTGTTCTGCTAGCAGAATGGCCCGTTCTGCTTGGAGAACGGCCTGTTCTGCTAGCAGAACGGCCCGTTCTCCATGGAGAACAGGCCATTCTCCAAGCAGAACGGGACGTGCTCCAAGGAGAACGGGTCGTTCTACAAGCAGAACGGGCCGTTCTCCAAGGAGAACGGGCCGTTCTGCTTGCACTCGTTTTTCTTCTTTTTTTTATTTAATTTTTATGACTTTTTTACATCGGACCTTGGCATGTCCGACGTAAATTTACGTCGGTTTTTGACTCCGACGTAAATTTTACGTCTCCCGTATTAACGTCTGATGCTTTTTCGACGTAAAAGGCTTCAAATACCCGACGTAAAAGGGGTCTTTTGTACTAGTGGCTGGGAATCTTATAGAGAAGTTGTCATTAGAGAACTTTGGAGTTCTCCATTTCTCCTTTTTCCTTGATTCTAAAAGCAATTGAGATAAGAAAAAAGTCTTAATTTAGAATATTCATGTTTTGTTTGGGTTGATTTTAGTGTTGTCTTGCTCATTGGTGGTAATTTGAGTTAAAATTGGTGGAACTGAAGTTGGGTGTCAAGTTTTAAGTTGAAGAAGGTTGAAGTTTTGATTGATTGGTGATGAATGGTGGTTGCATGTGGTGTTTAATTATGCTGATTTTAATTTATATCTAGTGATGAAAAGAAGAATTTTGAGTTGCATGTGTGGTCTATGTTGTGTGAAAGTTGGATTTGAGGGAAAAAAGCATGTTCTATAGTGGAACTCTACCTCTTGCGCCCAACGAGATGAACAACATACTTGGTGCACATGCATAGATGAAAAACAACTACAAAGAATTGTTTTCTCACTCAACGACAAAAGCATCACTTAATGAGAAAATGATTTGTGGATGGTTTGTTGAGAAGCTTGTGTAACAAGACATAGCACACTTGACAAAAGAACCCACAAGAAGTTCTGCTCACTTAATGAGCTATGGTCGCTCAATGAGAGAATCCACAGGGGGTTAAACTTATCCAACAATATATAGATGCCTAACAATAAGCTCTAGTGGAGTTTATTCATCCAAGGAGGAAAGTCATAAAAGGTTTTCTCATTGAGTGAGCGTAGCTCACTCAGCAACAAGATCTAGAAAGGATGGTCACCTAGCAAGATTATTCTTCACCCAACAAGACCTTTATTTTTGGTGAACTTGTTATATTTATGGTTTTTATGAGTTGCATTGACTTTAAATTTTGATAGTTGATCCTTGTTTTTAGAATGCTAGTATATGTTGCTTTATGAAGAAATGAATCATGTTTTATAATGTTGAGTTGATATATATGTGTTTAATTGGATTATGTTTCCAAGTGTTGCTATGTAGTATGTAGTATGTTGAATGAGATATAGTTGATTAAGTTGTGATTATAGTTGAACTACTATGTGTTGATTAATGCATGATATATATTGTTGAGTTGTAAAGTTGAACTTAGGATCAAGGGAGAAAATGAGTTGCTTTATAAGTTGAAAGATCTCACTGTGAGGATCTATGTTGTTGTGCTTTATGAGTCTAATAAGATGAAAACCCTTTTGAGAGAGTTAACTCCTAAAGTGGAGCATTCACTACAAGAAAAAGTCAAATTTCCCACGGATTATTTCCCACGGACCAAAATCCGTCGGAAATTTCCCACGGATTTAGATCCGTGGGAAATTTCCGACGGAATTTCCCACGGATTTTTACATGAAGGAATTTCCGACGGATTTAAATCCGTGGGAAATTTCCGACGGAATTTCCCACGGATTTATATCCGTCTGAAATTTTCGACGGAATTTCCCACGGATTTAAATTCGTCTAAAATTTTTGACGAAGTTTCCCACGGATTAAAATCCATCTGAAATTTCTGGCGGAGTTTCCCACGTCTGGAATTATTAAATAAAATTTAAGCCAATTATTTTTCAAATGCAACCAATCCTAATCGCATCAATACACACAACAATGCACTATATAATGTTTTCATTATTATATGGGTGTTTTCAAAATATAAATAAGATAAATATAAATCAAAGTGTGTGAGGTATGACTTATATTACCTATATATAGTTATATGTTTAGGTTATTATAAATTATAAACTAATTAGCGAAAATGTGTTTTTTGTTACTTATCTTGAAAAATACCAACACATGATGTTCAAATTTAAGAATAACACACATCTTTTCTTTAATTTTTAAAAATCACTCATCTCTTTGAAAATAACGTTATTAATTAAATAAGGGGGAAAAAGTTAAATTATGTTCTGCAAATCATATATATGTATCTATCATTTATTTCTAAATTACATCCAATACTATGTCATTTTGATGAAAACTTTCATTGATCTTCAATTTTGAAAATAAGATTTTTTTCAATTCATTTTTAAAATTATTACTTAAATTTAATATATTTTTTTAAATCACAGTGTGCATGATATTTAAAATAAATTTCAAAAAAGTTGAAATAATGAAATAAGAGATCAAATCTCATTTAATTATTGATATTTGTATTAATAAATTATTTTCTCTTAATAGTATATAAACAGTATTATCTTATATAAGTAGTTGTATGTGCCTCTTAAATAAATAAATAAGAAAATTAATACTCACTTAAAAATTTGAGAAGAGATATATGTATGACGTTATTGAGAAAAACTTCAAGTAGGGGTTAATGAAATTTTTTCTAGATTAAATCTTCTTTATTTAAAACTTAAAACATTAAAGTTAAAATAATTACACTAAATAATTATTTTTGTTCCTAATAACTGATTGATTTAAAAATCTCTTTAAGTTGTAGTAATTTCTTAAATTTACATTTTATTGATTTCTGAATTTTATATTTAAGTAAATCAGTAAAATACAAAGTAACGAGTATAAATATGAGTATTTAAAACTTCAATGAATCTATATATAGAAAGTAGAGATAAAGACAGAGAAAATGAATAGAAGAAAAACAGTTAAATATATAGTTGTTTGATTATCTATAGTAATAGATAAAGGGTAATATACGTCATCTTGTAACTGATTTTGTCTAATTTTATTTGTAATAATATGATTATATATTTAAATAGTTTAATTTTAATAATTTTTTAAGTATATTTTTGTCTTTCACTTAAAATATTTGAATTTCTATATTTTAATTTGAATTATTTTTTAAGTGTATTTTTGTCTTTTTGTCTTAAATTTTTGAATTTCTATATTTTAATTTTAATAATTTTTATTTCTATTATTTATTAATTCTTTTCATTTTAAATATTTTATAACATTAATAAAATTTTATAATTTTAATCTCTCTAATTTTATCTTACTTTTTATTTTATAAATATAATTTGGATTATTCATTTTATAATTAAATTAAATTTTTTAAATTTTTTATGAGTTTACATTCTAAGAATGTATTGAAATTCCTCAATATTTGATTATTAGATAGCAACAATATAGATATTCTGATTATTAGACATTATGTTATAATTCTACTACTGATCGTACTATATGTTATTTTTAAATTTGAACTCCTAAACTTTATTTGTTATGTATGATATTTTATTTTGTATGAATGAATTTGTTTTGATTTACATAATTATGATTGATTTAATATCTTTAAATAGGATAATTATTTAATAAAATTTTGAATTTAAAAAAAATAATTTTTCACGGAATTTCCCACGGATTTATCCGTGGGTAATTTCCCACGGACTAATCCGTGGGTAATTTCCCACGGATAAATCCGTGGGAAATTACCCACGGACAAATCCGTGGGAAAATCCGTGGGAAATTACCCACGGATAAATCCGTGGGAAATTCTGTGAAAAATTATTTTTTTTTAAATTCAAAATTGAGGAGTTTCAATACATTCTTAGAATGTAAACTCATAAAAAATTTAAAAAAATTAATTTAATTATAAAATGAATAATCTAAATTATATTTATAAAATAAAAAGTAAGATAAAATTAGAGAGATTAAAATTATAAAATTTTAATAATGTTATAAAACATTAAAAAAGAAAAGAATTAATAAATAATAGAAATAAAAAATTATTTAAATTATAATATAGAAATTCAAAAATTTAAGACAAAAAGACAAAAATATACTTAAAAAATAATTCAAATTAAAATATGGAAATTCAAATATTTTAAGTGAAAAGACAAAAATATACTTAAAAAATTACTAAAATTAAATTATTTAAATATATAATCATATTATTACAAATAAAATTAGAATATATAAAATAAAAATCAGTTAAGGGTATGATTATCTATTATTTTTTAGACAAAATCAGTTACAAGATGACGTATAACTTTATATTAAATGTTAATTTTGTAAATTCAACCGTTAAATTAAAAATATTTTACTCTTAAATCATATATACAAAATTTTATATTAATCAAAGATGATTTCTTATAAAACAAAATTAAATCTGTTGAAAAATTTATATTTTCGATGAGAAAATTTTTTGTAGGAAAAGCTATATTATTGATGAAATATTTCAGACAAATTTATATTTGTCGAAAATGTAAGAACTGATTTTAAATTTGATATGAAAATATTATGATATTATTAGATAAGATTTTAAGTTAGTATTTTATTAATAGTTGATAATTAAAAAATAAAACAAGGATAAATACATTTTTTGAATTTTATATGTTTGATTTAAGATAACTTATAAAATAACTCTTTGGTAAAGTTATTCCGCTCAGTAACTCATGGCGTGTGTTGAAATTTATCGATCTAATTAATTGTTAAATTAAAAGTTACTAAATTTTACTAATAATTAATATAAAAAATTTATTAGTTTTGGAATAAATTATTTGTGAATTAACAATATAATTGAAACATTAATTATTTTAAATTATTTAACTAAAATCTTATTGAAAATTTACTATATGATCTTAATATTTTTGTATAATTAATATCTGGTTTTACTATATGATCTTAATATTTTTGTATAACTAATATCTGATTTTAAATTTGATATGAGAATATTATATATAATTAGATAAGATTTTAAGTTAGTATTTTATTAATAGTTGATAATTAGAAGAAAAAAAACAACAAGGATAAATACATTTTTTGAATTTTATATGTTTGATTTAAGGTAACTAAATATATTAAATTAATTAATAATTTATTTAAAATATTAAAATTTAATTTATAAGTATGTATTAAATAAATATTTATAATTTTTTAAATTATATTATCATTATAAATTATAAAATAAAATAATTTAAATTATAATTTTAAATAAAAATAAGTAGACGTTAATTATAAAAGTAAGTACATATAAATAAATAATAATTAAATATATTATTATTATTAATTATTATTATTTGTAATATAAAATTATTATATATTATTATTATAGTACAAATATGAGATTGTATATTTGAGAATGACTTAAATGAATTAATTTGTACAAGTTACACTGACAACACACATATACATTTCGGTAGCTTACTCATAAGAACTTCACAGTGGTGACCTTCTGGGAAGTTTCCCAGAAATTGCACAAGTAAGGATAAAACACACTAAACAATGAAATATCGTGAAATAGAACCCTTGAGAGGCCAAATATGAGGGTTGTTACATTAATAAATTTATTAAAATTAAAAAAAATTATAATTTTTGGGTAATTTCCCACGGATTTATCCGTGGGAAATTACCCACGGATAAATCCGTGGGAAATTACCCACGGATAAATCCGTGGGAAAGTTACCCACGGATTAAAATCCGTGGGAAAATTTCAGACGACCAATTTACCGACGGATTAGTGTCCGTCGGTAATCCGTCGGAAATGCCTCATTACCCACGGATTTTGGACATTTCCCACGGATTTTTGCCGTCTGAAATACCGAATTTTCTTGTAGTGATTGTTTTTCAAAAAGTTGTCTCCTCTATATTATTAGTTGATATAATATGAGGATTAGGTCAAGCCAAACTACTTATGAAGTGACCAATAGTGTAAGGCATAAGGTTGGGGGCCAAAATCCCTAATTGAATGTTAGAAAGGTGCATAGTATTTGGAAGATAGTTGATAGGTTAATTTCATATAGACTTAATTGATGGATACTAATGTTTTTGATAAATCCATACCCAAGTTGTTATATTCTTGACAATAATACTGAACCTTCCTAATCTAAGTAACAATATCTGAGAAACCAAAATACTTGTTGACTTATCATTGGAATGTCAGACGTTTTGTTGACTTGACCCAAAGATGAAAGTTTAGACATTGTGGTTTGGTAAGGTCAAATAACTTAAATTGTCCACCTATGTTGTAAAAGCTATCTCGTAGTTGAAAATGCATGAAGATGATGCATAAAGTTGTTAAGTTATATGTTGTATTGAATAGTTGTTAAGTTGTTAAGGAGATGTAAAGTTGTTGATTTGCATAATATGTTGTGAAGTTGCTTTTTGAGTTGATTATTTGTTGTTGCTTAGTTGAAATTGATTATATTTATATAGCTAGCCTATTACTTCTTATCTTATTATATGTTGATTTTTTTACAAGCTTACCCTTATTTTTTTCATTTGTTGGACTACTATGATTATATTTTATATGGAAGCAGATCATAATTATGTTGGAAGACGAGTAGGTTGGTTGTCCATGTAGAAGGTGGTGTTTCATGGAGGCTATTCTAATATAACTATATATATAGATGTTTGACTAACACTTAAGATTTTATGTTTTTCAATACCAATATTTGTGTATATATGTACAACGATTATTGTAACCCTAAAAAAATTTATATTTTCAGTTGATATAAGTAGAAACTTTTTATATTTTTTGTACTTTATACATATCTATTATATGAATACTCAAGTATTATTTGCATTAAAATCTTAGATTAAAAAATGTTTATATTTTTCGTTATATTGTTGCTCAACTATAATAAATATAATGACCTATTGAATTATTGCACATAACAATACCTTTTAATTATGAAACAAAATAGTTTTACGTATTAAAAATAAATAAAACAATAGGATAAGATAATATTCTAAGCCCTCGTACCCAACCATATGCCTAGAACACAAAATCAACCTAGTATATGCTCGAATTGATCCATTATGTTTAAACTAAAATAAGTTTACATATTAAGAAAGTGATTGATCATGATTTTAAAATATTTTATGATAAATATATAAACAAAACATTTAAAATATTTTTAATTAATTATTGACATTTTTATTATTTTAACAATTGGTTGCGTACCAACATTAAATAATATATAATAGGGAAGAGATTATTATAACAATATTACAATAAATTGACAATTAGTGGGAGAAGGTGTTTCTACGTCAATTATTTGGGGTCTTCTTTGTTGGTTATTGAGTCGACGTAAATGAAGCCGACATAGAAAAAATTGATGGTAGAAATTATAAAAATTGCACATTAATCGTGGTTGCGTGCTACTTCGTCTCCTCCCCTCCCTTGCACGTGAACCCTTCGCCACCCTAAACTCATTGCTCTTCTCCCTCTCCTACGACCCACAACCACCATCATTGTTACTCTTCATAGATATGAAAAAACCAAAATAAAGAACTCAAATAAATTTGGAAAAACAAAAACAAACAACACAAACAAACCAAACACACACACACACACACACACAAAAAAAAAAAAAAAAAGCAAAAATATGTGAAAAGAGAAAGAAGAAGAACCTATGAGTGCATAGATAGGAAGATACAAAGGGAGGAAGCAACAAAGTGGAGAACATAGCAAATGGAGAGAAGAACAGCCAAAACAATGTCAGAAGCCTTCGTTAAGATGAGGAACAATTAAAAGAAATTCTACATCAATTGTATAAATAATTAGCATATAATATGATTTCTACGTCAATTGTTGTATAACCGACATAATAGAATTCGCATAATTTAAAATTAAAAAAAAAAAAAAAAACCATCGTATTTTCAACTACGTCATGGGTAACAAAATCAACACGTAGATAAAGCAGTCTGGAACATTATTTTTTTCACTAATGAATCAAATCAAATTAACAATAGTTAATTAATTATTGTTTTTATGTATATTTCTTTACAATAAATTAGTTCTATATTATCATGATTTACTCCTATATTATAAATATAAATCATTATATTTGAATGAGTATTTTTAAGAGCTATTATTGAATGAAAGTATTCTGAGAAAGTATTATTATATGAAAGCATTTATGGGATTATTCTCATTCTTATTAAGTGAGATATCTTCTGATTTTATATAATTTTTTTGAAATTTTATTTCTTTCAAATATTTTTTAATTTTAATTTCAAATTTAATTTGATTCAACAACTACAAAAAAAAAATTATTTCCCAATCTCAAACCTTTCTCCTTTTATTTTAATTCATATAATTTATTTTCTTAACCACTTATCTGTTTCATATACTCACGGTTTATGCTTATTTCTAAACTGAATTTCAAACTTTTTTTATATAAAAAATTATCAATAATTAAAAATAAATGTGTATCGTAATATAGATTTTAAAAAAAAAATTCCAACCATCTCAAACCTTTCTCCTTTTATTTTAACTCATATAATTTATTTTCTTAACAACTTATCTGTTTTCATATACCATGGTTTATGCTTATTTCTAAACTGAATTTCAAACTTTTAAAAAAATTATCAATAATTAAAAATAAATTCGTATCACAATATAGATTTTTATTGTAAATCCAAAATATAATTTATAGGTTTAAAATTATTCATCTATTTTTAAAAAAAAATTATTCATTTATATATTATGAATTTTACTTATAATCTTATACTAAAAATATTTATTTATTATAAATTTTAATAATATAAAAATATGAATTTATCTTGTATATTTTACAAATTAAAATACTAACTAAATAAATTAATGAATAATTAAATAAAATGAACAAAATCATTAATTAATGCTATTTTTATTTATTAATAGCGGGTATTTGAATTATTTTACCGGTACTACACATTTGATTCAATGAGATAAAAAAATGATTTTGGGCTAGATTTTGCACTTTTGTATGAGAAAGAAACAAGGCCCAACAGTCCAATAAAATAAGGCTTTGGATATATGCACCTCTTATGTTTGATAAATAATAATATATTTATTTTTTATAAATATTTTATATTTTATTTTTAATTGAGTTAATTCCAAACATTATTTCTATCAATCTTTCCTCTAACACTCATTTCCTCTCATTTCGTGCACCCTTCCATCTAAATCAGATAGATTAATGAAAGTCTAAATCATATATTTTTTTATGCATGTCATAATTTATCAAATTGATAAATAAGATAATAATGTAAGAATTTAAAAGTATAAGTCTTTTGAAACTCTAAAATATGAATAATAATTATTTCGTATTGGTCTAAACAATAAATAGGATAAACAGTAAAAATGCTTTATCATGAATTATATAATGCACATATCAACATCAATTATATCACCATAGAGAAGAAAAAGTAACATCAGAGGGATGTAGAAAATGGAAATATAAAAATCAAAGAAATGAGCTCAATTCTATTTAAATAATTCCCCTATAAAATTAATTTTGACTATTCCAATTATTCCATCTCTCAATTCTCTTATACTATTTTTGGAGGTCTTTCAACTCACTCTTCCTCTACCCACACACCCTATTTGTTTCGTCCCAACGATGATATTTTTCATATTTATCAATATATTGCACCTCAAAATACTTTCACACATTCTCACTTGTCACTACTTGTCAAGAAGAGCAGAAGTGACTATCACATTCTCTACCTGTAACACACCATTTTTGAAAGAAAATATATTGTTTTCAAAAGTACTTTTTATAACTATGTTTTAAAAATATTTCTCAAATGTACTTTAAAATATTACGTATAATTTTTCCAAAAATTATTTTTTAGAAAAAAAAAGTTTTAAAATATATTTTTATAAGTATTTTTCAAAATAATATATAATATTCTCAAAAATATTTTATGAAAGTATATTTTAAAACATACTTATGTAAAGTACTCTTCAAAACAATATATACTTTTTCTAAAATCACCTTCTAAAAGTATCTTTTAAAAACATAGTTCCAGAAGTATGTTTTAACAAGAACAATACATGGTTCCAGAAAGAAATCAACATGAATGTCTTCCAATTTCCAAAAATTTACAAACTTAATAAAAAAGAAATATTGAATTGAAGATGATGAGAAAAATTAGGGTATAAAGTAGCGTGAAGTTGAGAGTGCAAAAATATAATTTAAAGAATAATAAAGATGATGTGCGATTGTCTTGATTGGTAAAGTGATAAACCAATAAAGAATAAGAGTAAGGAAAAAGAATCAATGAACAATGATTAGAAAGTAATAGACTAGCGAAAGAAGAAGGATAAAGAAAAAGAGGTGGAAAAAGAAGGGTGAATAAATTTTATTTTAAAAAGAGAATAAAGTAAAAATATTTACATAATTAAGAGAAAAAAAGAAGAAAAAAAGAAAAAGAAAGAGATATATTTATTATTAAAATAATAAAATGATCCAAATTTTATTTAGGTCTGTCCATGCAGTTTAGTCTAGTCTAGTTGGTGCTTGACGAACTGTTCTAGCCGCTAGTTGAGTCAATTAACGTAGAAAAAAAATGCAAAGTTGCTAAAGAAAAAGGGAAAATTACACTAACCTTTCCTAAGGTCTTTTTAAATGATACATATCTCTCCTCTCTAACTTTTAAGTTAGCATTAACCGTGAGCATCATGTGATGGCAAATTGTGAATATGCACTGTGATGATATAATATTACATTGAGTCTCGTTTGACATCCATATGCAAATTAATACATACACACATATAGTTGACTTATGTCACATGCATATCCAAATTGTAGTATGTATCCATTACATTACGTGTGTGAATATGTATTATGTGATAAATGATGTGATGAATTGTAGTTGATCTAATTGTACCTTGTTGTTAATAATTTAATTGTATGTATATATGATGATATTTTCTTAGTATATATTTTAGTATTTGGCTATCCCACCTTATTTTATGTTGTGAGGTAAAGTGAGATGTTTCTTACTCCTTATTTTTTGTGTTGTCTTTGGTATGTATGTTATTACAGATGAGACTCATCATGATGTTAGTGACAAGACCTAGACCTTGTGTAAGTGTTTTGATAGGATGTAACATCCAAATTTAGTTATAGGATTTGTTATTCATGTAGTTTAGTCGTATCTTAAAACATGATGTTGGACTTATTTTGTAATTCTTTTTATTTAGAGGTGTGACATGTTTAGTTATTATGTGATATCCTTTTCTAGATTTCATACAATTTTGTTTGTTATTCATATATGAACTCAATTTTTAGTTAAAGTGTTCCTTTATTGTACTTATATATGTAGAGGAGAGGGTGTCACATAAAGCCCAATACTATATGAGTTGAGTAATGGATTATATATTTTTGACTCATAACTAAGGATGTCAACGGGACAGAGCGGGTACAAGTAGTAGCTCCCCGCTACCATCATTGTCAGAAAAATATCCACTCCATACTTGTCCCCATATTCGTGAGGTATTTGTTGAGCGGATATCCGTATATTTTTTTCAGTATCCACGAATATTCATGAATATTTATGGGTATTTACTAAAAAAAATATGTTAAAAATATTTAACAAACTATTTTAACCATACATTTTAGTTGTCAATAATATTTTTCTAAAAGTTATAAAAATCTACATAAAAAAGTTTGAAGATTATGACTAAAATTTAAATAAAATATGCATAAAAAAGTTTGAAGATTATAAAATTAAAACTAAAATATTATTCATAATTATACTAATAATAATAAGTAAATTTAAAAATTGAATTTTAAATGTTCAATCATATAAATTTAAAGTTCAAACAATACTTATTAAAATAAAATAGTTTGATTACACATAAACCAAAATAAAAGATAATAAAACACAATACTTAATTATTATAAGCCCAAAAAAGTCTAAATAAAATCAAATTTATATAAGTTCAAATAAAATTGAATTCATATAAGTCCAAATAAATTAAATATTTGTAGATATGAATATCCGCAAGTATGAGTTTGCGGATACCATGATACCTGTAGTCTCATATCCTCCCTGTTTATAGGGATGAGAATGGGTCGAGTAGGTCAGACTTTTAATATATATGCTGGGTTTATTCTTCAAAATTAAAGTCTAAGCTGACCTATTATCTATTATAGGCTTTTTTTTATAAGTCTGGTTTAACTTTTTTTAAAGTCTAATCTGACCTATTAGCCTATCTAAAAGTCTATTAAATTATTAATATTAATTATGCCAATGAACTTAATTTTAAAAAATCAACAAAATTATTTTTAAAATATAATTTACTCAATATAATTAAAATTTAGATTTTAAAAAAATATAGGAGAAAAACTAAATTATTTTTTGTTGAAGAGACAATTCATGCATAACCATATATATTAATGTACACTCATTTACAAGTCATAAACTTATAAATCTATAATAAAAAAAATATAAAAATATTTTAAATATTGATAATTTTTTTGTAAATTTATTTGTTTATTTATATTTTAATAATATATATTAAATTTTTATTATATTATATAAATAAATAAACTGACCTATCAAGCCTAACAAACTTTTTTATAAGTCTAAGTTTGACCGGTCAGGTCATAAGCTTTGAGGTGATCTATTCTTATCCCTATAACATGTGTGTATAAAAAAATCC
Organism: Cajanus cajan; assembly: GCF_000230855.2. Taxonomy (NCBI): domain Eukaryota; kingdom Viridiplantae; phylum Streptophyta; class Magnoliopsida; order Fabales; family Fabaceae; genus Cajanus; species Cajanus cajan. The sequence goes on from NC_138519.1 coordinate 8,468,066, forward strand.
GTACACGTTATTTGTGCGTACCAATTTACACTATTCATTTTCTATTCGTTGTGAATTTTATCCATAAATACTGGCGGGGTGCAGACTTTTTGACACTCCTACTTGTGACCCATCTAGGGGTGGGTATATGGACTTGAGTCCGCGGACCGGTTTGTAAGTCCGCGAACTTCACGGATAACGGGCCCATTTTTTTTAATTCGTATAATCATACGAACTTTTTAGGTCCGACCCCTTTAGTCCGCGGATTTTGCGGATTTAATCCGCGAGCCCGCGGATTACCCGTTTAAATGTGGACTTAAATTTTATTATTGAAGATGCTTGATTATATTTGATAGATGTAATTGAACTTACAAATATTTTATGTTTGTTTTTAAGATATTAATTAAGACTTTGATGTTTTAAGGTATTTAAATTTTGATGTACTTGGACTTACAAATGTTTTATATTTGTTTGGTTGTGTATTAAGACTTTTAAAGTTTTAAGGTAGTAAGGCTTTAATATTTGGTTAATAGTTGATATGCTTGGACTTTAAATTTTAAAGGCATTGAGACTTAAATATTTCTATTAGAAATTTAGAATGTGTAAACTTTGTTATTTAAGACTTTGATTTATTATTTACAATGTTTGATGTTATTATTAGAAGTATATTTATATCATTTTATATGTTTTTTTTTTCCTCATGTTTTTATAGGTTAAATAAAGGAAAAGAAATTTAAAATCTGAGTCAATATTCATTTAAACAATTTAGATTTAATTGGGCCCGCAGACTTATCCGTTTATCCGCGGGCTTCACGGGCTGGATACGGACTTGAAGATTTAAGTCCATTTATTTCGCGGACCGGATTTATCTGGCCCGTTAAAAATGCGGACTTCACGGACCGGGCCTTAAACGGGCCGGAATAATAATAATAATTTACAAGTTTATGTTAGTGATAGTCAACAATAATAATAACAATATTATAATATTAGTTAGTGATAACAATATAGCAATACAACATATTGATTTTAAATTTTGTTTTATATTAAAATTGATTGTTTGAGATGTATAACAAATTAACAAATTAATTTTAAAATTTAGTTGTATCATTATATTTGTAACAAGATATCAAATTATTTAAATCTATTATATAATATATAAACTTTTATAAAAAAATTAAATTTAATTATATTAATCTGACTCAATCTAATTTGATTGAATTAAATAAAAAATTAAAAAAAAATTGAAAATTTTCTTGATAACTTTTTTTTATTTAAAAAAAGCTTTCATGTTATATAAAAATATATATTTAATATATAAGAGTTAATTAATAATTATTAAATTATATTTTATCTTTTAAATTACACTCTCTCGAAAAAGAAAGAGATAAAATGTGCTTTCTAAAATTCCCAATTTTAATTTTGAAAGGGATCTTTGACTGTGGTAACATGAGCCGCATTACGCGAGTCACCACCGGAAACAAAGTTCAATGAAATTCGGCGCTTGGGTAACACCCACCACCTTCTCAAACTCTGTTACGCGTTATTCTAAGATAAAGTACACTCACCTAGACGATTAGAATTTCGATGAAATTTATCAAATGTAGTGAAACAAACCTTATCCTTTTCAAATTCTTGATATAATTCTCTATCTCAATTAATTAATTATTGGGTATATCAAATTACATCTCCTAGGAATCAAATCTTCAAGAATTATGACTTGATCTTTAATTGGCCAAACCATGCTGCACTGATTCTTTTAATAGCAACCATGCTTCTTTCACATCTCACTCCTCCTACATCCTCGCTTCATTCTCTCATAAGCCGTCACCGTTTCTTTCTCCAAATCTCTTCCATGCTTTCGGCTTCGAACCAAAAGGGCAAATTCGTCAATTCAACTACCGAGTTTTCCTCGTCGCAACCATCATCTTCTGTTCGCAAAGACACTGTATGACTCCACTCTTTTCTCTAAATAATAATTATTATTTGTGTTATTGTATCAGAAAACACCTTTTTTTCTTGTCCACGCAAATTTATTTTCTAAGGCTATGTTTTATTATCACCTTGTCTTTTTTTTTTTTCCTTTTTTTTTTCTGGGTTCATAACTATTTTAAAATTGAAGTTTATTTTGGTTTAAAGAGACCACCGTATCACTGGAAAGTTGCATATCCGTCAGAGCTATTGTTGATTAGGAAGAATAATAGGTGCCCTTGAACTAATAACCTTCGGTTTAGAATAAGTAATTTAAATTTTTTTAATTAAAAGTTGTTTGTTAATTTTTGTTTAGAAAGAGACAATGATATTGAGCCGAAGAGAGAGAAGGAAAACAGAGAGGAGAATCCTCGGTTAAAAGAAGAAAGATAGCAGAGAGACTGAAACATTAAGGAGAGAAACTGTAGAGGGTGAAAGAAAAAGAAAATCAACATTTAGCTAAATCCCTATACCTAATCAATAAAGTGTAACATGTTTGATAATGACAAATAACTTTTTTTATTTTTTAAAACAAATAATCTATCTTGATTTCGTGATTTATGTAGATAAAAAAAATATTGTTTTCCACATAATATTATTTCTTTGAATGAGTGTATAAAGCATTAAATAAATTGTGCCAAATATTAAATAAATTTACAACTTTTTTTATCACATATAGTTGAGTTTTTTGTTACTGTACAGTGACGTAATTTATTTTCTGGCTCAATTGCATCCAAATTTTTGGTGTGATTGTTGATCATTGTTGTTGTTTTAATAATAATAATAGGATGATTGTGTTTGTCAAAGTTGTGTTAAATCAAGTGAGCATCGAGGAACCTTTATGTGATGCACTTGTAGATTTAGTAACTTAATTGATTTCATTTAGCAACGTTTCACTCAGATTGTTTCTTTTCATATATCAGCTATTGAGCTTTTAGTTGGATGCCTGAAGTTTTGAATTGTGGTTGTGGTATTTCTGGAAAATACTATGATAAATTCAACTGCAGTTGGAATATTATTATGATGAGTCCAAAAGTAATAGATGTATGCGTCAGATCTTAGCTGGTGTCTCATATTTGTTATTGTGTGCATTTGGTATTAATTTTTGCTTTTAAGCAATAATGTGACTATGTGAGTCTATTTTGCCGTAATTTGGCTGTTGCGCGCGTAGGATTCAATAAATTATGTATCAGGATTTCTATACTGCATTCAAGATTACACTTTCCAATAATCTTCGTGTTTATTTTAATTTTCATGATTCAATTGCAGGTTATGGCTGGTTGTTCTAACAATGAAGATGCATCTCAGAACAATGAACCATCAATAATGATAGGAAGTATTACTGTATCGCTGGATCCAAAAAAAAGGAAGAATAATGTTTCGCCTCCTTCAGCACCTAGTCGCACATCGTTTGCTGGCAAAACATCTGAGTTAATGTCTAGTTCTGACCATTCAACTTCCTCATCGATAGCTACTACTAGTGTTAAACCAAGAAAATCAAAGAGAAAAACTCGAATTAACTTAGGATTGTCCCATGCAAGTGAAGAGAATTGTAGTGTACCACATACTAAGGAATTCTCAACATCTAACTTGACAAGTTACCATGATGAATCCCCTCAAGATAGCCATTCTTGGAAGAAGAAAGATGCTTCTTTTAAAAGACCGTATTATAATAGCCCTACCAATTCCAACTATTCAGTAGTTGGACACAATTTAGATTCTCCAGTTGGTACACCAAAGTTTAAACCATTTGACATTTGCTTTCAAAGAAAGAGAAATTCTCCTTCAATAGGAGCTACATCGCATGGAGAAAGCAATGAAATGGGCATTGAGATGCAGGAAGAAGAGATACAAGAGGAGATATTGTTGGGTCCTGGGATGGTTCTCTTGAAAAATTTTATTACTCATGATGAACAGGTACTTGATTTTTCATCTGCTCCACTTTGCATGATACTATTTTTTAAATGCCAATTTATAGTGCAGTTTATGATGACTATATATTCTAATAACCATTGTTGTCAAATACTGTCAACCTCGTTCACTGTTTTTGGAACCAACATAAATTTTGCATTTTACTAGCACTTATATGAATTACACAATCAAAATTAGAAGTTTGACAACCGTGCCAGAAACTTCTAAGACATTAAGAGGAGACATTTTAAAATTGGTTTTCATCGTGTATAAGATATTACATAGGTTGCAACCAATTCTCTCTACTGTCTAATGTTGGATTAAGTATAATAATGCTTTTCAGTCATAAAATTTGCCCCAAAGCATACTGAAGGTTGCACCATAACTTATATGCATTTGATTGAAATTTTTCTTATTCATTCTTATTTTATTTCTTTTACTTTCTTGTGATAATTTTAGGTGGAAATAGTAAAAGTGTGCCGTGAACTTGGTGTTGGTCCGGGAGGGTTCTATCAACCAGGTTATGCAAGTGGAGCAAAACTTCGATTGAAGATGATGTGTCTTGGGAAGGACTGGGATCCTCAGACCTATAAATATGGAAAGAAACGGGTAATTGATGGCAGTGAGCCACCCAGTATTCCCAATTACTTCAGTGAGCTGGTTTCAAGATCAATAAAAGAAGCACATTCTCTAATTAAGAAGGAATGCAGAGTGTGGAATGTGGAGGACGAACTTCCTTCAATGACTCCTGATATATGCATAGTCAATTTTTATACCAACAATGGAAAGCTTGGTCTTCATCAGGTTAACATCTATTCTATACATTGAGAGATCTCCTGAAAAACTCGGATCATGAGTGGGTCATGATTTTGATTAAAATAAGAACAGAACTTAGATACAATACTAATTTTATTGTGTGTTCTCCAATATTACCTCTATAGTATGCATTTAAAGCTAATGAAATTCTTTATTACTTATATTATTGAGGTGAAATATATTTTTATTTAGAAAATAACACTTGTAGTACTGTATGTAAGTTTTGACTTAGATTTAGTTTCTAATTAAATATATTGCTCTAACATTTAGAGACTAATATGATACAGGATCGAGATGAAAGCAGAGAAAGTCTCCGGAAAGGGTTGCCTGTGGTGTCTTTCTCTATTGGAGATTCAGCTGAATTTCTGTATGGTGATCAGAGGGATGTTGAGATGGCAGAGAGCGTACTTCTAGAATCAGGAGATGTGTTAATATTTGGTGGTGAATCTCGACATGTCTTTCATGGTGTGTCATCAGTTTTGCCAAATTCAGCCCCAGAGAAATTGCTGAGAGATTCTTGCCTTATTCCTGGTCGTCTCAATCTTACATTTAGACAGTATTAATTGGTGTACCCTCATCTGTTCTCTGAAGCAATGCTATTGATGTTATTATAGACAATTTTTTTATACTTTTAATATATCAATGTTGCAGATAATTGTGTATAGTTACATTGCTAATTTGCTGGCATAAATGTTACTTGTGCTCATAATTATCCCTTATAATTACATATAAATTACTTGATGGATTCAATTCATAATATGAAGTTCTGATAAAGAACAAATGATTATTCTTGACGAGTTAATTTCAATGTCTCACTTAACCAACATTACCTTGGCCTCTGTTGGCTTTCTTCCCTTTTCGGGATCTTTGATCTAAGATTGTGTTAGTATAAACTGCTTGTTTAACATGGAATCTTGTTTGAATTCTGTCTTAATATTGTATCAGGAAATTCTTTAGTTTTTATTTTGTAGGCAATTAGGCAGCATGAAGGAAACAAAACAGAAATTTAAGCCAGTTAAACTGTAGTCTGTCAAATATAAATGGCTTGGTTTTTTACTTTAAAAGGGTAATGTATTTTCAAATTTTCTCAAAATGGACAAATTTATAAAAAAGATTAGAATGGATAAGCATTCATTGTGAAACACGACTTTCATTTCATAAATATGAGTCTTGTTTTGCACACGTCCTGATTTCTGTTTAGTTTTTTTAACATGACTTCAGTTATTTCTAAAAAAACTTTTAAGTTATTTTCACAAATATGCCTTTAACATATCTCTTATTCTTTATTTATTTTTGTTCAAAACGACCACATTTTAACTCAGTTTCATGCTCTTATGAAATTATGATGCTACGCTACATCAGTTCAGATCTCAATTAAATCAAGACGACAATGTCCGGCTGATAGTCACATAATTAGTTGTTTATGCAAGAGAACTGCGAATTGGTTCGCGCGTAAATCCTTCTCGTAACTGTTCAGCTTTTGAATTCATGTCGCAACCGTTCAACTTCTGAGTCCAGTCTATTGCCGAGTGCTTTTACATTCTCCATGTTAGTTAGCGATGGTTTTCTTTTTTCCACATCCTTTAATGCAGTTTTATTTCCCATGTTATTTAAGGCTTTTACATTTTTACATTTTTTTTTGAATTACAATTGCTATTGAGTTACTCTTAACATTAATTCATTATATATTAAAATTTATTATAAAATCAAATAAGGTACCAAAATGTACCATTTATATAGATCTTCGCGTACTAAAACTTTGTGAGGGCACATACTACGTATCCGTATCACGTACACGTACCATAATATATTACGAATTATGTGACTATGTTCCAGTTACTACATAACTAGCCATCCAACAATGTAACAGTTTCATACAACTGTTGTTGTCCAATTTCGTCCAACATGGTATACTTCATCTATGCCATCATGAGGGGAAAGACAATCGACATCGGGACATACATATCTCAGCAAATTTATGAGTTTGCACAGGCCAAGAAAGGTCGTTTGGGTTTTCTAATGCTGATCCATGGGTTTGGTTATGCAGATCCAAGGGGATCTTGGTAGATGCTCCTCATTATGCCCCTCATGACTCTATCCGACCAGACATCAATGTTGCATATATTTACTAATACTACAGGTCAGAAGGAATTCCTCCACCACCTAGGGCACCTCGTGCACATTATGGAGAAGCAGATGGAGACTCAGATGAGGGCTGCTATGGCGACTAATCACCAAGTTATAGGACTAGTCATGGATGACTTGAGGCACTTTTCATTGCACATGACTACCAACATCCAAGGTACCTACCATTGCATCTTTCCTGCTAACTATGCACCTCAGATAGCATGGCCTGTTGGCTTTAGGGACCAGCAAGTTGCTGGCCAAGGAGGAGTTGGAGTTGTTGAGGAGTTAATTATCAGAAGAATCAACAGAGAAGGAGTCATCTGAGGAGGAAGATGCATAGGCCTATATGAGAGGTCAACTTTTTCTTTCTTTTTCTTTTTCTAGTGTTTTTATTATGGCATCTTTTTTATCTTTGAACTATTTTATAATTCTTGGTTGGGTTGTAATTGTGACTCTAATTAGACTATATGAGAATATTAATTGAACACAACTTTTATTATTAATCAATAATTAACTATTTTATTCTGTAAAACAAAATCTTTTGTGATACCGACTAATATGAAATCACTTAAATATTTATGTTTGTTTTTTTAAATTGGAAAATATGATATGAATAATTATATTTTTCAAAAAGTCTAGCTAATGAGTGAGAGATTCACAAATAGTAAGAATGAGTGTCCGCATTTTCTCTGTTCATTTGGTTTTGCTTAAATATTGTTAATGCTTAAATATTGTTAATGTGTGAAGGTATCTGTGTGTTGAGAAGTGATCAAAGCAATTTTAAATATTTTTTAGGTTATCAGTGAAAAAACCAACTTAAGAATTTTTGTTTTTAACACTTGTTATTCCTTTCACTACAAGAAATATTACACATAATAACATACAAATTAAAAATGTTACTATAGGTATAATATATGTAGGTACATATTTATTTGACATATAGCTATGCACAATTTTAGTGTTGATTTTAAATGAGATTTAACAACATATTTTGTGTGTCACTATAACTTATACCCACACTTTTTAACAATATATCAACATATATTTGTATTTATTGTGAGTAAAAGTAGTTTTTAATAACATATATTGTATCACTATAGGATGTGTGTTACTATATGACATTTTTCTTGTAGTGTTTGAGTAAACATTGAATTTCTTTTTATTAGAACCCGAGCTTATTAGGAAAAAAAAATTGTTACCTTACACCTTTAGGAATAAGGAGAATAATTTAGTAAAAATTAAGTGAAAAAGGTTATAAGTTTGGTGAGGGTATAGGGCATACATTATACGCACCACATAAGTAAGGATTCTAAGTTTGGTGTGGATATGCTACATTCACAAAAATATCAGAAAGGTTGATGATGACCCAAACACTAATACAAACTATTAAGTACCCTTCTTCTAGGAATATATAAAATAAATAAATAAAATATTTGAGATAAAATATTTTATAGTATAAAAAGGTACAAAAATTAGAAATTGAAAAGGTGCTTTTGGGAAATCTAGAAGGAATTGAAAAGAAATAAAAATAATACAACTAAGTGTTCTCTTAAATCTTAGGTGTTTTATATCTAGAAAAATAATGAATTCCATAGTAGTCTGGCCACATTACAAGTCAAAGAAAGTCCTTAGTGATCTTTGCACACTTTTGTTTTTCATACAACATACAAGTGTTCTAAAAGGGAAAGATGAAGAGCAAAACTAAGTTGGATAGTGTTGAATGTGTGAATTGAGTAAAACATTAACCACATAATTACGCTTGAAATTGCAATGACAGAGAGAACAAGTGTATTGGATTACATAATTGTGAATGTCATGAGGACTAGTCTCTTTTTTGAAATTTCTTCATGCATTTCTTATATGAATCTGATGTTGTTACTACAATAGACAATGTGATTTCTTGAAAAGTCAAGAAAAGAAATTTTAAACAATATAAATTTGTTCATACTAAGTGTTCTTGATGCATCTTAAGTAAGATTATGTTTAAATTACAAATTGTTTGAGGATAAACAATATTTTAAGTTTGGTGTATTTTGATAATTGACAAATATGCACATAATTTTTATTCAATTTTTGATAATTATTAATATATTTTAGACTTCTAAATCTTACTTTTGGTCACAAAACACTTAGTCATGAATTAAATTTATTTAGGATTTAATTTTTTGAATATTAGGTATTTTTAATGTTCTTCTTTGTTAAGATATAATAGGAAAAAAATACTTTTGAAGCTACAAGTTTCAAAAGAGGAACCATGATTCCAAACTACATAGAAGATCGCTCTAAGCTAGTGAAATTCACTCATAGTGACCAAATTGCAGCTTAAAGTGAGCCAAGTTAGAGGAATATGATTTTTCTTAAATAACAGAATTTTTTGCATAAGAAATTAGGGTTTAAATATAATTATGAATTGTTGAATTAACTAAATAATTCCAACATTAAATGAAAAATTAAGATGATTTATACGGAAAGTTAGTGAATTAATCTTGGATTGTTCTCATTGTAAACACAAACTCTTCATAATTTATTGTTTTATTTTACTTTTACTAAATTTAACATTTCTTGTCAAACAATTCTAAATTTTCATTAAATCATGTGTTTAGTATAAAAAATTACATTAAACAATGATAACTCAAGTCCCTATGGATTTGATAACTTGGACTACTATTACAACAATCAGTAAACTTGTCAAATGCATAACAACAATTGAAGAAATCAAAGACCTTGAAGGTTTGAAAGTTCAAAAACCTGCAGAATTTACTTGAGGCACATGAGTAGAGACTCATTGAAAGGGCCAACACAAAAGAGATGGATCAAGCTTTGCAAGCTCAAATCACCAAGAAACATGATGGTGAAAGGAAAGATTGGAAGAAAGGTAAAGGAAAAGGTAAAAAAATTGGTACTCAAATAAAGATAATAACAAAGTTGAAGAAAAATTTGAATCTTATAGTAAAAAAAAGAAGGAGGAAATAATAACTATCAAGGAAGGAAGAAAAGTTTTGAGAAGAAGAAAATTTAGCTTTATAATTATGAAAAATGGGGTCATCTTGCTTCAAAATATTGGCATGGAAAAGGGAAGCATACCAAGAATAATGAGAAGAAGGCAACTGTAGGTTAAGATGATGATTTTGAGGAAGATCCAATATTATTGATGAATAATAATGCATTAGCGATAGTAATGTGCAAAAGATTTAGTGAGGGAATGTCGTCTATCACCAATTAACAACTTGAATTTAGCAACATAATGTTCCCTTACTAATCCCTCACTATTTCCTTTAGCAAGGGATTTGCTAGGGATCTCTCCCTCTCTAATTCACGATTTTCTAGTAGTGACAAAAATTAAAGATGTGTTGTATGTTCTTGGAATAAAGTGTAATTTGATAAGTATAGGTAAACTTGTGGAGAAATCATTCTTAATCACTTTGAAGAATGATTTTATGGAGTTATTTGATTCAAATTAGAGACTGATTCTTAGGTCTCCACTTGCAAGAAATAGGACATTTCAAGCCTACCTAAAAGTAGTTGAGATGTAGTGTTTGAAAGCTACTAATCTAAATTGAGAATCATGATTATGACATTTGAGATATGATCACTTAAATTTCAAAAGCTTAACTCAATTATCAACTTGTGATATAGTAACTAGACTCCCCAAATTCTTTACACCTAAGAAATTTTGTAAACTTTTCCTCATTTGGAAATAATCTAGGAATTCTTTCAGCTCCTATTTGTAGATAAGGGTAGCATGTATACTAAATGTTGTTCATTTTGATGTGCATGGGCCATTTAAAGTGTCATCTTTAGGAGGAAACAACTATTTTACTTCCCTTGTTGATGAGTATAGTAGAAAGATATGAGTGTACTTGATAAAAACCAAAGATAAGGTATTTCAGTATTTTAGAAATTTAAGGCTATGATTGAGAAACAAAGTGGAAAAGTCATTAAGAATCTAAGAACTGATGGAGGAGGAGAGTATACATCAAAAGTGTTTTAGGCCCATTATGAAGAGAATGGCATAATGCATGATTTAACAACACCATATACTCCTCAACACAATGGAATTACTGAAAGAAGAAATAGAATAGTGCTTGACATGGCTAGAAGTGTGTTAAAATATAAGGGACTTCCTCATTATTTTTGGGGTGAAATTGTGAGTACAACAACCTATCTGCTAAATAAATGTCCAACTAAAAGGTTGAAAACTAATTTACTTGACGAATTTTGGTCTAGAAAGAAGCCTTTGGTGAGTCATCTCAAAGTATTTGGCTATGTCTATTTCAAACATATTCTTGAAGCTAGAAGGAAGAAATTGTGTGGTAAAAGTGTCCCTATGATACTAGTTGGGTATCATGTCATAGGAGCTTACACATTATACAATCCACAAAATTAGAAGATTGAAGTAAGTAGAGATGTGATTGTGAATGAATTTGACTCATGGGATTGGAAATAACAAAAGTGTAAGAGCGATCTCAAACATATGGTTCTAGTTTTTCTTGAAAACCAAACTAAGAGTGTAGATGAAGAGACTAGCACTTAAACTCCATAAATTTATGCGAATCAAAGAACTCAAAGACAGACTAGGATGCCAATTAGATAGTCAGATTTTGAATTGGTCACTGATAGTGAAGTCACAATAGAGGGTGAATTGGTACACTTTGAGGGGATTCTTACAAAAGCATGGCATAGACTATTCAAAAGTTTTTTCACCTTTGGCCAAATTGGAAAAAGTAAGATTGGTTGTACCCTTAGCTAGCAATGGTGGATTGCCATTGTTCCGCATGGATGTGAAATCAAATTTCTAAATGGACCTCTTGAAGAGGTTGTGTATATAACTCAACCTGATGAATTTTAGAAGAAAGGAAAGGAGAGGATTGTGTACAAATTGAATAAGGCCATGTATGGTCTTAAGAAAGCTCCAAGGGCTTGGAACAAGAGGATAAACTCCTTCTTTGTACAACATGGATTTTGTAAATGCTTAGTAGAATATGGAGTATATGTCAAGAAAGAGGAAGAAGCATAATCTTGATCTATCTTTATATAAATAATCTTCTAGTGACAGAAAATGATTTAAAGAGGATTGAAGAATTTATAACATAGGTGAAGTCTATGTTTGACATGACAAATTTGGCATATTTTCTTGGCTTGGAATCATACTTCATCAGTAGAAGTATGCCACTAATTTGTTGAAGAGATTCAACATGGATGATTGTAATCTTGTTAATACTTGAAATTGGAAGGTAAAAGGATGAAAAAGCTGTGGATTCAACCATGTATAAGCAATTGGTTGGTTCATTAAGGTACCCTTGCAATAGTATACCTAATTTGGCGTCTGTTGTTGGTATAATTAGTAAATTCATGAATTAACTAAAGAAGTCCCACTTGTTAGTTGCTAAAAGAATTATGAGATATGTCAAAAGGAATATTAACCCATGGTATTTTATTTCCTGTGAAAATAGAAAAGTTAACAACAAATTTCTTAGATATTATGACTTTGACTAGTGTTGGAACAAAAATGATAAGAGGAGCACTATTGGATACTTGTTCAAGTTCTTAGGAGCTCCAATCTCTTGACTCTCTAAGAAACAACCTACAGTAGTTGTATCTACCTATGAAGCAGAATACAATGCATGATCTTTTTTTGCTTATCAAGTAGTTTGGATATATTCATTGTTGCATGAACTAAAGTTGAAGTTGAAAAGCTTGTGAAGTTGTTGGTTGACAACAAATCAACCATCAATCTAACTAAAAATCTTGTGTCTCACGGGAGAAGCAAGCACATTCAAACAAGGTTTCACTCTTTGAGAGAACAAGTTAATAGTGGAAAACTTGAACTAGTTTACTATAAAACTAAAGCTCAACTGGCAGACATTCTAACTAAAGGACTGACATATTTGTAAACTTAAGGAATGAGTTAGGAATTGTTTCTTTTAAGAACTTGGATTAAGGAAAAGTGTTGTGTTTAATCCAAGTGTAAGGTAGTTAGTTGTGTAATTAATATAAGTGTTGAACATTCAATAAAAGTATTCTCATTCTTCTATACAATCATATGTGTGAGTATGAGAAAGGTATTTATTCAATATAAATGTCATTTTTTAGATATAAATCAATCGTAAAAAAATTAATATTCTTAACTTTAGATTGTTGAAAAAAATAAAATATTCTATGTATCAAACATTCCTAATAATGACCAATGAGAGTAATATACAAGAAATTTAAACATGAGAAATATACATATATACATATATATATATATATATATATATATATATATATATATATATGTTCTTACCGGAGATCTGCTGTAGAGATGATCTGCCAAGTAAGATCGTTGAGCCTCCTTCGCTGGTACGTTGGTGTTTCAAGATGAAGGTGGTACCTGCAAAAGAGACTCTGATGCTAAAGTTAGGGTTTGTATGAGTGTATGTCTCGTATAAGTAATGTACGTACCTTAGTGTGAATTAGGGTTGCGTTGGGCCTTGGGCCTGAGATCAGTTGTGATCTAATTAGATAGCGGATCTCGTTTGGATCGAGATCTCCTAAGATTAGTTATGATTTGGTTAAGTGACGAGCTGGCATCACATAGTGCGCATCCAAGGTCGTCATGCGCTGTGATGCCGAGCTGGGAGCTCGGCTTTGCGGCACGGATAACACTAGCCCCCGAGCTCCGAAGACTGTGGGTCGAGGAGTTAAGATCGAGCTCGTCAAGTGGCTGTGACCCTTCGCGTGCGCCTTCCTGTTGAGATGCCATGTGTCATAACTGGTCATTTCCAAAAACGTGCGAGTGGCGCGTTAATGGGAGTGACGGTTATGTAATGATGGTTTGCCTTTGTCATAATGGTTTTCAATTAATGTGTCGTCAGACGCGCCCCCTGGCCGACACGTGGCATGACCATTTTGAATTTGGGAAGAGCCCTTTTCTCTTCCTCGCGCCTCCCCCCTTTTCACTTTACTCATTTTTCGCTCCTTCAACTTCTTGCGCACGCTGTTTCTCTCATTTTTCTGCTCATCCTCCGTCTCCATTTTCTCCGTTTCCGCCATCATTTCAGTAACCCAGTCATTGTTAGGGTTGTTTTCCAAGGAAGAGTACTAGGTACTTCCTTTCTACAATTTTCTTTTTCCTTCTTCCCCAATCTTCTTCGAGTCTTTCTTATTTTTTCCATGGCTAGAGGGAGTGGTGTTGGTTCCTCCGAGCCTGCCAAGGGTAAGGGCAAGGCGCGGGGCAAGGCGGCGACTACCGGAACGGCCGCTGCCGGGAAAAAGAAGGAGGTGGCGCCGCCAACGGACCTCGTTCCAGGCATTCCTGGGTACGATTGGGTTCGGCGCGAGATGGCAGAGGCCCAAAGCGTTTTCCGGTCCTTTCTTGAAGTTAATGCGATCTTGAGGGCGTGTATATGGGGAAGTCTACTGACCCTCCCCATTTCTATGTTTACCAATGCTTCTTTAGGGATTTGGGCGTTTTCCTTCCCTTCACACAATTTGAGTGTGACTTTTTGAACTTTGTCAACTCGGCTCCTTGCTAGTTGCACCCCAATAGTTGGGGTTTCTTGAGGGCTTTTCAAGTCCCGTGTTCGGTCTTAGGAATAGGGGTGTCTCTTCCTGTCTTTCTTCATTTCTATCAATTAAAAATAGGCGTTCCGCCGTATGGCGTGCTGTCCTTGAGTGGGAGTAGGGATGGGGGTCTATTTACTCTCTACTCCCAGTCATACAAAAATTACAAACAAGAGTTCTTCCGGGTCGCCCTTGTGGATGTCGATCCCTTAGAGGATGGGGCGTTTTATTTTGGCATTTTTCCGAAGTTCCCTTTCTACTAGTGCCCCAAACCATTTAGTTTTCAAGGGGTAGGCCAAGTGAAATTGACGGCTGCGGAGACGGCCGCTATTGAGGACCTTGCTGCGCTTCCTCGCCTGCTGGATTGCAAGTTCGTCTTGTCGCTTGCGAATTCGGCGTACAAGGAGCGGCGCCTGGAGAGTGAGTATTTCGTCTTCTTTATATTGTTAGGGTTTGTGAAAACTTCTTTTTTTGATATGCTTCGTTTTTTGTGCTTGTGCTTGTAGGCATAATGGGCAAGAGTAAGTGGCGCGAGCTGAAGCACCGCTACAACATTGCCGAGCTCGAGGTCCCTGATCCTCAAGAGGAGGAGATTTCCCCTTTGAAGGTCAACCAAAAAAGAAAGAGGGGCGAGAAAGAGGTCGGGGGGACCTCTGCCCCTCGCGGAGTGGAGGAGGTGACCTCCAAGGCTGCAGATGCTGATGCAGTCGATCTCACTGGGAGCTCCCCGCCTGGGGAGGCTCCCCAAATGGCCACTCCGGCGACTATTAAGCAAGTTGCTCCTTCTGCCGAGGTAAGTGTCTTGTCTCCTTGGACTTTTCTTCTATGTTGGTTTTGTTTTTGTTTATTGAGGCACTATCGCTCTTCGCAGGCAGGGATAGCTGTCGAGGCGGAGGCCCCGGTTGCTGAGCAGGTCGCCCAGGCCGCCGTGGTGAGTGCCTCGCTCTTCGTTTTCTCCTTTATCTTGTATGTTGTTCTTTTTTCTTTCTTTTTTGACATCGAATTGGTGTTTGCAGGCAGTGGACGCTGCTGAGGTCCAGGTGCCTCTGAGGTCGGAGGTGCCAGACGTGGACCCCCTGTTGTCGAGCAGGAGACGCCCGTTTCCGCTTCTGTTGAGGCTCGCAGTAAGGGGCCGGGTCTCGAGGTCCCTACAGCCATGCCTGCAACCTCGGCGGCGCCGTCAGGTTCATCGCAAGGGGCTTCCCGGAGCCAGTACATAGCTCACCGCTTCGGGAAGGACCTCACCCAGGTGCGACTGGACCATGTGAGTGCTTCGGCTGACATGAATTCGCTGTGCAGCACTGGGGTGACTGCTGAGAAGTTCTTCCCTCAAGGTTCGCTGACCCTAGATGACCAGGTACTGATCGACGGGGCTGGGCCCGTGGAAAGCTTCGACGCTGCCCAGGTCTTTCTGTAGAGAACTGTGGTGATTGTGGACCACTAGAAGCATAAGTGGTCCAAATAGCAGGAGGATCTGGTTAGGCTGAGGAACTGAGTTCAACCTCTGAAGGACGAGAACAAGGTCCTGAAGGAGGAGAACAAGGTGCTGAGTGCCACCCTCGGTGAGGCAAAAATGCAGGGGGCCGAGCTTCAAGCAACTAAGGGAGATCTCGCCAGGGTTCATAAATCGTTGGAGATTGCCCTGCGCTCCAACGAGAATTATGCCGCCCAGGTGAGCGAGTTGCAGGGGCTCGTCGCCTCGTCCCGAGGTCGGATGCGGAGCTTGGAAGATGAGGTGACGTCTTCCCGGGGCCAGGTTCGCTTTTTGGAGGACGAAGTGACCTTTCTGAGGGGCGAGATGGTGGTGGCGGCTGAGGAGCGTCTCCGCGACGAGGTCATTCTCGGTGGCAGAGAAGAGGAGATTTCTGCCCTAAGAACGGACCTTTCGAAGCTGGAGGCGGAGAAGGTGGCTCTAGAGAAGAAGCTTGAGGAGACCGAGCTCTCGGTTGTGATTGAGCATAAGAGGGGTTTCCTCAAGGCTACCCGCCATGCCAGGCTCCTCGCGCCAAGGTTTGACCTCTCTGCCATGCATGTGGAGAAAGTCATCCACTTCGGGAAGCTTGTCAAGGAAGACGACGTCGAGGACAGCTCCAGCGAGAATGCCTTTGCGTAGGCCAATTTTGTAATAGCTTAGCTTGATGTTCTCTGCTTTATTTTTTGTCTATTTGCCGTTACGCTTTACTTTGTCTTTGCGTTTAAGCTTGATTTCTTGCTGTTTGCGCGTTTTGAGACACGTTAAGTAACTCTTGTGAAGGTTCGGACTCGACCTCGGATTTCCATTAAGTAATTTTTTGTGAGGGTTCGAACTTGACCTCAGATAAGCATATTAAGGTTCGTACTCGACCTAAGACTAGAGTGAAATGACTTTTATCAAGGTTCGAACTCGACCTCGGATAAGTGTATTAGGGTTCGTACTCGACCTCAAACTAGACTGAGATGAAATTTATCCTGGTTCGAACTCGACCTCGGATAAGCGTATTAAGGTTCGTACTCGACCTAAGACTAGAGTGAAATGACTTTTATCAAGGTTCGAACTCGACCTCGGATAAGTGTATTAGGGTTCGTACTCGACCTCAAACTAGAATGAGATGAAATTTATCCAGGTTCGAACTCGACCTTGGATAAGCGTATTAAGGTTCGTACTCGACCTAAGACTAGAGTGAAATGACTTTTATCAAGGTTCGAACTCGACCTCAGATAAGTAGAATGAATTGTATGAAGGTTCGAATTCGACCTTGTATTTTCGTTAAGGAATTCTTTGTGAAGGTTCAGACTCAACCTTAGGTGAGAGCGTAGTAAGTTGGTTCGAACTCGACCTCTATTTGGCATGAGAAAAAATAATGTGAAAAGAATATGAGTTGAATGAGTCATTTTATTGATTATGTCAATGTGCCTCGTTAAAAACCCTCTCAGCCAAAACCTATTTTTCTATTTTTTGGGATAAAAGACTGAGGCGGGAAAAGAGTACACAGCTCATTCGTACAAAAGTTAGCTGAAATAGAACTTGAGATGCGTGGCATTCCAAGTTCGCGGTATAGGTTTTCCGCTGAGCTCTTCTGATCGGAGTGGAAATGCCATGTTTGAATAACTCATCCCCAATAATGACGAACTTAGCCGATCTCATCCTCATCTTCCGAGCTTCTTCCTTATCCTCGGGCAGGATTCCTTCTTTCAAGTAACCCCAGATGCCTGTCATCCACCCCAGGTCTTCACTGTCGCTGACGTTGACGACTTTGTCGTCCAAGCTAGGTGAGTGCAAGGTTTCCTGGATGATGGTTCGGTGCTGTCCAGGCCTTTTGGTGCTAGCGAGCTTCGATAGGAGGTCAGCTCGGGTGTTTTGCTCTCGAGGCACATGCCATATGGTGAACTCGTCGAAGGACGAGATTTGGTGGGATGCGACATGGAAGTACCGCTGTAGGAGAGTATCCTTTGCTTGGTACGTTCCACTGAGTTGCTCCACCATGAGCTTCGAGTCGCTGTTGCAACTCACTCTTCGAGCTCCGAGGTCGCGGGCTAGCCTTAGTCTTGCGAGGAGTGCCTCATACTCCGCCTGGTTGTTGGTCACCTTGAAGCTAAACTTGAGGGATTGCTCCAAAGTGACTTGGTTTGGCCTTTCCAATATGATACCTGCACCACCACCCTTAGAGTTGGAGGACCCGTCAACATGTAAAGTCCATACCTAAGGTTCCTCGGCAGTGGTAGGCGTAAGCTCGACTACGAAGTCGGCCAGGCATTGGGCTTTCAGTGGTCCGCGACTTTCGTACTGGATGTCGAACTCAGACAATTCTACTGACCACGCAATCATCCGTCCGGCGAGCTCGGGCTTTCGCAGAATTTGCTTGATGGGTAGTCGGTTTTCACTACCACCTGGTGACTCTGAAAGTAGGGTCGGAGGCGCCGAGCTGCGGTGACAAGTGCTAGTGCTAGCTTCTCGAACATTTGGTACCGCTTTTTCGCGTCTTAGAGAACTCGATTGATGAAATAGATCGGTGTCTGCACTTTTTGGTGCTCTTGTACTATAATTGCACTGATGGCATTTTCTGCTACAACCAAGTAGAGGAGGAGGTCGGTTTTGTGGTCCGGCCTCTGCAGGATTGGTAGAGTCGTGAGGAAGGTTTTGAAGCTTCGGAAAGCTTCTTCGCACTGATTCGTCCACTAAAAGTCTTTTGGCTTCCGTAGCAGAGTGAAGATCGGCCCTGCCTTTTCCGCGAGTCTGGGGATGAAACGGGACCATTTGCGGACTCTGCATCTGGATGATGGCCTTACACTTCTCGGGGTTGGCCTCGATTCCTCTACTAGTGATCATGAAACCGAGGAACTTACCTCCCTGGACGCCGAAAACGCACTTCTCCGGGTTGAGACGCATGTTGTGTCTTCTGATCTGGGCGAACACCTCAGCGAGGTCGGTAGCATGGTCTGTTGCCGAGGTGGTCTTGACCACCATGTCGTCGACGTAGACTTCCATGTTTCGCCCGATCTGCTGGTGGAAAACCTTATCCATCAGCCGTTGGTAAGTTGCCCCTGCGTTTTTGAGACCGAAGGGCATCACTCGGTAGCAGTAGTTGGTGTGGCCGGTGATGAAGGACGTATGCACCTCATCGGGTGGGTACATCATTATCTGGTTGTACCTAGAGTAGGCATCGAGGAAACTGAGGAGGGCATGTCCGGACGCTCCGTCGACCAGCCTGTCAATACTCGGCAAAGGGTACGAGTCCTTGGGGCATGCTTTGTTCAAGTCAGTGTAGTCGACGCACATGTGCCACTTCCCCGAGCTCTTCTTCACCAAGACCACATTCGCCAGCCATGTGGTGTATCTAACCTCACGGATGAAGCCAGCGTTTAGCAACTTCTGTGTTTCGGTGATGATGGCTTCCTGCCTCTCATCGCCGACCTTCCTCTTCCTCTAGGCCACTGGCCTTGCCTTCTTGTGTATCGGTAACCTGTGACAGATGAAGTCAGCGTTTATACCTGGCATGTCGGCACTAGACCAGGCGAAGAGGTCGGCATTCTGGAGAGTTTCAGCTTCGAGCTGCTGTCGCAAATCCAGGCTCAACTGCCTGCTGATTTTTGTGCACTGCCCGAGAAGCTTCCCGATCTGGAGGTCGTCAAGTTTGTCGATGGGGCATGGCCTCTCGTCATGGGAGTCAGATCTCGGGTCGAGGTCAGTGATTTCCACGTGGGTGATGTGAGCCACGGTGGGGGATCCTTATTGCCTTGCTCGCTAGACAGGGAGATCTTCAGACTCTCGGTGTAGCACTGCCGAGCTGTCTTCTGATTTGCTTTGACGGAGATGATCTTACCGTCACTTCCCGGGAACTTCATGGTGAGGTGTGGAGTGGACACTACAGCTCCGAGCTGATTCAACGTCGGCCTCCCAATGATGATGTTGTAGGAGGTGTTGGCTTCCACAAGGAGGTACCGGACCATAATTCTCCTTGTGTCGGGGGAGGTTCCGAAAGTGGTCAACAGGTCCACGTATCCCCGAGTGTGCACTCGCTCTCCGGCAAAACCGACTAGGGGCTTTGTGTGAGGTTGGATGAGAGAGTGGGGGATGTCTAACCTTAGGAAGGTCAGCCAATATAGGACGTCTGCCGAGCTCCCTTGGTCTATCAGTGTCTTGTGAACCTCCCAATTAGCTAGCTCCACAGCTATGACCATGGGATCATCCTGGTTGGGACTGACGCCAGCATAGTCGTCGTCGGTGAAAGTGATCGGCGGTGAGCTTTGGTGCGAAGCCGAGGTAGTGGAATGGACGCTGTTGATATTTCGCAGGTGTCTCTTCCGGGCCGAGCTGCTAGCGCCTCCTCCTGCAAAACCACCTACAATTGTATTGATTACTCCCCGTAGGGGAGCCGATCCTGTTTCCTGGCTTACCTCGGCTTGCACAGCTCCGCCGACATTTTGTTGAGAGCCAGAGGGTTGGTCCGTGCGAGCTCCTGAACCACGACCTCTGCCTCGTCCTCGTCCACCATAACCTCCTCGGTGCCCCTGCTGTCGCTTGACGTATTGGCCAAGGTGGCCTGCCTGGATGAGCTCTTCAATACGGTCTCGGAGTGTGCGACACTCCTCAGCGGTGTGCCCGTGATTCCGGTAGTATCGACAGTGCTTGGACTTGTCGGCACTGTTGGGGGTGTGACCTGGTGGTGGCAGGGTGAGCAGGTTGTTGTTGCTGGCCTCCTCCAGGATGTGTACTCGGGGCATGTTCAGGGGAGTATAGAAGTCATATCTCCCCCCTCTGTCTGCTCTAGCCGGCTTCTTGAACTGGCTATCATTGTTGACCTTGATCTTGTCCTTGTGACCCTGTGCTGGTTTCATTAGTCCTTTGCCGCGGACCTGGTCACAAAAGGCGGAGTGTTCCTCCATCTGGATGTAGCCCGCAGCACGGGCGCGGAGCTCGTCCATGTCATGAGGAGCCTCACGACATAGGCTGTCGACGAATGGCCCAAGCTTGAGTGCCATGAGCATGGCATGCAGGGCGACCTCAGGGTTTAGATTTCTGATCTTAACCGAGGTGGCGGCAAATCGCTCCATGAACGCCCGGAGTGGCTCGTCGTCGTTTTGTCTGAGACTGGCTAGGGTGGCAGAAGTGATGTGGTGAGGTCGGCTCGTGGCATATTGCGCCATGAATCGCCTGACCAGAGTGCTAAAACTGTCGTTGACTCAGCGGGAAGCTGGGTGTACCAGTTGAGCGCAGCCCCCTTGAGCGAGGTCGGAAAAACTCTACACAAAATAACATCATTGTTAGTGTAGAGGTTTACCTTGTATACAGGTCGATGTGCTCGTTTGGGTCCATCGTGCCATCATAGTGATCGAGGTGGAGAGGTTTCCATCCCTGAGGGAGTGGGGTCTTTATGATGCCATCCACAAAAGGATGACGGCGGAAGGTTGCTTGACCTTCCATGGCCTGAGTTGGGGCCTTGCTAACTTCGTGGGCTGACTTGTTCGTCGGTGCATGAGACCAATGCGCGGCAGGTCGTGGAGTCGGTGCCCTAGTCGCAGTCCAGGGCTGAGAGACCGAATGCTCTTCTCCCTCGTGGAAGTTGCTTGCCTCAGGAGGATGATCGGAGGGGCGTCGAGGGAGCTGGGCGCGAATCTGCTCGTTTTCAGCGCGTAGCGCCGCTAGGTCAGCTTCATTGGCGGTCTGCATTGCTGCTAGGTTGGTTTCGTGCTAGGCACGCATGTTTTGCAGATCGGCGTCGTGTTGTTGTCGCATCTGTTCGACCTAGTCGATCAGTCTCCTCAATGTGGCTTCGTTGTCCATGGTAGTTGAGTGATCTGCATCGTCTGTTGCGCGTCTGCTGTGGCTTCTGGTGAATACCATAAGCGTGGCCGATAAAGAGCTGTCTTGATCGGCCCCACGGTGGGCGCCAAATGTTCTTACCGGAGATCTGCTGTAGAGATGATCCGCCAAGTAAGATCGTTGAGCCTCCTTTGCTGGTACGTTAGTGTTCCAAGATGGGGGTGGTACCTGCAAAAGAGACTCTGATGCTAAAGTTAGGGTTTGTATGAGTGTATGTCTCGTATAAGTAATGCACGTACCTTAGTGTGAATTAGGGTTGCGTTGGGCCTTGGGCCTGAGATCAGTTGTGATCTAATTAGATAGTGGATCTCGTCTGGACCGAGATCTCCTGAGATCAGTTATGATTTGGTTAAGTGACGAGCTGGCATCACATAGCGCATTCAAGGTCGTCATGCGCTGTGATGCCGAGCTGGGAGCTTGGCTTTGCGGCACGAATAGTACAATATATATATATATATATATATATATATATATATATATATATATATATATATATATATATATATATATATATATATATATGAGGAAGGATTTTTTTATTCTAGGAGTAAGTCTAGGTAGACTTACTCCGTTCAATAACTTATGTTCTACATCATATTTTAACGATCCAACCATGAAATTTAAAATTCTTAATGCATAGATCAAATCTGCAAATTTTTAGAAAATTTGAAAATCATTTGATACTTCATTTCATTAATTCAAATTGACGGATAATCATAAAATCATTTTATACATTGATTCGAATTAATAAAACGAAGTATCAAATGATTTTTAAATTTTCTAAAACTTTGCAGACTTGATCTATGCATTAAGAACTTTAAATTAAACAGTTGGATCATTGAAATTTAATGTAGAACATGAATTATTGAACAAAGTAAGTTTAGGTAGACTTACTCTTGAAGTAAAAGGATCCCTCCTATATATATATATATATGAGTTAATCACCTATACACTGTCAAAGTAAAGTTTTTTTTACACTGGCAACCAATTATATCCTTTAATTGTGTCATGTCACTATAAACAAATTTACTTTTAACAGTGACATGACACAATTAAAGGATATAATTGGTTGCTAGTATAAAAAAACTTTACACTGACATTGTATAAGTGATTAACTCTCTCTCTCTCTATATATATATATATATATATATAGAGAGAGAGAGAGAGAAGGGTTCAAACGAGATCGGTGTAACTTTTACTAAGTGTTACACCGCTCAATAACTTTAAATTAAATGTGAATTTTGTAAATCCAACCGTTAGATTGAAAGCTCTTTATTCTTAAATCATATATACAAAATTTTATATTAATCCAAGATGATTTGATACTTCATTCCTATAAAACAAAATTGACATAATATATTTATTTTAAAATGTACTAAAATATGAACACTTTGATTACCCGCAAGTTGTTGTTCAATTTTAACAAAATTTTATATACATATAAAGTGATATGAATTTTCAATCTAACAATTGAATTTACAAAATTCACATTTAATTTAAAGTTATTGAACAGTGTAATACTTAGTAAAAATTACATCAATGTCATTTTAACTCTCCTATATATATATATATACCCATCCATCTACGTTTTCGTTCTCATCAGTCCCTCGTTCAGTGTCATCCATTTTATCTCGAACATTCCAAATGGAGGTTGTTGGCATATATATCTTAATGGCTATAGCTTTCTAATTGGGCCCTTTGGAAAAATACTGTCTTCATGATGGGTTTTTTTTATCTCAAATTCAAAACGACAACCAATAGCCAAATATAAAAATACACGTTTACATCAATGATGACAGGAAATTGGTTGTGGAAATCCTACTCCGCAAACAAACACAAAAGTATCATCGGAATAAAAGCCTGGCTACAGCGTTGAAATAATTTCTTTCCTGAAACTCTTTTTCTTGTTTTTTTTTTTCTAAACTCTATAGAAGTCTTTGAACTGATCATGATACATTTAGTATAATATTTGTTATTATGTTGCTATGCTAAGTATAGACACTAACTTCATTTAGTTCATTTAGTTTATTTTGTTTGATTTGTTTGAAGAATTAAATTGAATAAAAACATAAAAATAATAGAAGATAAATAATAGTGAGTGGTTTATATTAGAAAAGTGTTGGTAGTTTGTAGTTGTTATAAAGATAAAATAAAATAAAATCTCTGTACACTAAAATTAGATATTATTTTATAAGAGACTTGTCTCTTTATATCTTTATTTTTGAGGAAGAATGATTTTGAGAGAAAAAGATGGTTGTGAGAAAAAAAAAAGAATATATATATATATATATATATATATATATATATATATATATATATATATATATGAGGAGGGTTCAAACGACACCGGTGTAACTTTTACTAAGTGTTACACCGTTCAATAACTTTATATTAAATGTGAATTTTGAAAATTCAACCGTTAGATTGAAAGCTCATATCTCTTAGATCATATATGTCAAATTTTGTTAAAATTGAACAACAACTTGAAGGTAATCAAAGTGTTCATATTTTAATATATTTTGAAATGTATATATTACGTCAATTTTGTTTTATGAGAATGAAGTATCATATCATCTTAGATTAATATAAAATTTGACATATATGATCTAAGAGATATGAACTTTCAATCTAACGGTTGGATTTTCAAAATTCACATTTAATATAAAGTTATTGAGCGGTGTAACACTTAGTAAAAGTTACACCGGTGTCATTTGAACCCTCCTATATATATATATATATATATATATATATATATATATATATATATTTATTGAAGTTTGAGAGTATGTAATTGTACAAATTAGTGAGAAAATGAGTGTCTAATTAAAAAATGGAGACCAAAAGAACAATATCAAAGAAAATATTATTTTTATTTATAAATATAAATTTAAGAGAAATTTTTTTTGAGAAAAAAGATAATTTAATTTATGAAAACAATATTTATTCACTATATATAGAAATGTATTTTTATTATTTTATAATTTTAAAGTAAAATTTAATTAATATCTTAAAATATGATAATTATTTAATATTTTAAATAAAATTTAATTGATTTACTGAAATAATATTGTTCACTATAGCATAATCTTTGTAACTACTATAATACGCACATTTCTTTTCTTTGTCCATAGGGAACTAAGGGTATAAATGGATATGGATAATTCGTGTTCATGAATTGATTTAAACTGATTTAATGATTTTGAATTATGTTTATTAGTGTTCGGATCAGACTTAATCCAACTCGTTTAAAGTTTGGTACTATATAAGTCAGGTAATAACTAATAAGTTTTGTACTTTTTGACTCATAATCCAACCCGACCTAGTCATAGTAATAATAATAATAAGTTAGTGTAATTACTCAAAACAATACTCTCTATCGCTCTTACTATTTGTGTTTTTGGATTGATGACATTGTAACAATATAATATATTTATTTTAAAATTTATTTTGCATTAATGTTTATTGTTTGAAGTAATAACAATGTAACAAATCAATTTATTTATTTTAAAATTTAGTTTGTATCACTATTTACTTTATCGATTAATAATATTATATCTATAACAAGATATCAAATGGTTTATACCTATTATGAAATATTTTTTTATAATAAATAAAATAATTTAATTTTGTTAATTCGATTAATCAAACTCGATCCAACATGTTCGTGATCGGGTTGGGTTGGGTTGGGTTGAATTTAAAAAAAATACATAAACCCAACTTAATCTAATCTGTCAAATTTTGATAAGGTCGGATAATAGATTCCTCTGACCCACACCTGCTTATACTCTTATTGTAAACCTCATGCAACATGAGTTTCTAGTAGCCAATGCCCAATGCCTTGAACATAATAGAAATGAAAAAATGGTTTAATTCGATTTTTTTAGGCTCATCTTGTTATTGATTTGCCAAAAATGAGTCAGGTTAAGCTTGATAATCAACTAAAAATAGGCCAAATGTCCTAATCCACTTTGCCTAAAAAAAATAAATAATAATAATAAATTACATATATATTTTAAATATATTTTTTTTCAACAAACTGACAAGTTATACGAGAGGGTTCAAATAAGCTAAAACAATGTCAAAACCTATTTCACTTTTCATAAACCCTAATATATATCGCTAAGGATTGTTTGTTTACTATTTATACTATCCCACGATATGAATATCCCAAATATTATTTAATATTCAAAGTATATAAATTGAATGTTTTAATAAATTTATATAAATACTTATTACAACAAAAATTTTCCTTCATTTAGGATTTGAGTTTCTGATAAATACTTTCTCTGTCCTACAATAATTACATTTTAAAATTTTTACACATAAGTTAAGAATAGTTAAGGACAATGTTTTAAAAATCAGATCGAACCGGTCGGTCGGACCAGTTGAACTGGGAACCGGTGGTTCAGCCGATCCGAATTTTAAGTTAGATCGGTTATGCATTCGACCCGTTTAAATCGGATTAAACCGGTCAATTTTCTAGTTCGACCAGTGAACCGGTAGGTCAAACCGGTTCAACCACAAATTTTTTATTATTTTTTTTAAGTACCACAAACCACAAAAATAACAATAAGAATTGAATTTATTAATGAAAGAGCAAAAAGTATTATTAAACACACTACAAAAATATGCAATTTAGCAATCACCAAAATCGGTCGCTAAATTGCAAAAATCGGTCGCTATTTACCTTAGGGACCGAATTTAATCAGTCGCTAAATATTTATTTTTTATTTTATTATTATAGACATCGCAAATTTGATTGCTACGAATCACTCATATTTAACCTCTTAAGGATTTTATTTCACAATACTTAAGTTTTTAGCATGTTTTGTCCTTAATTACACAATTTTTGGACACTTTCCAGGAGGTCACCCATCCCTATATTACTCCAAGTCAAGCACGCTTAACTGTGAAGTTCTTATGAGGTAAGCTACCGAAAAACAAATGCATGTTGTTAGTATAAGTAATACAAATTAATTCATTTAAGTCATCCTCAACTATCTAATCTCATACTTATATTATTTTTGGATCCTTATCATTTTGGTATATCGGGACCGTTATAAATATATAATAATTATATTACTAATAATAATAATTATATTATATTTAATTAATCTTTATTTATATATATACTTACTTTTATAATTAACAATCTACTTATTTCTATTTTAAATTAATTTTATGATACAATTTAAATTATTTATTATAAATTTAAAAATTTAAGTAATAATTTATATATTTTAAAATAAGAAGGGTTATAATAACACTGGTATAACTTTTACTAAGTATTATAGCGCTCAATAAATTTATATTAAATGTGAATTTTGTAAATCCAACCGATAGATTGAAAGTTCATATCACTTTATATGTTTATATCAACTTTTGTTAAAATTGAACAACAACTTAAAAGTAATCAAACTGCTTATATTTTATTTGGAATGTATATATTACGTTAATTTTTTTTTACAAGAATGAAATATCAAATCATCTTGAATTCATATAAGATTCTGTATATATGATCTAAGAGTAAAAAACTTTCAATCTATCGGTTGGATTTACATAATTCACATTTAATATAAATTTATTGAGTGATGTAATACTTAGTAAAAGTTACATCAATGTTATTATAACCCTTCTCTTTTAAAATATTATTTTTATAAATTAAATTTTAACATTTTAAATAAATTATTAATTAATTTAATATATTTATTCATCTTAAATCTAAGATATAAAATTTCAAAAATGTATTTATCCTTGTTTTATTTTTTAATTATCAACCATTAATAAAATACTAATTTAAAATTTAAATATAAAAATTTATTTAAAAATAAAGTTATCATAAGTTAGAAATATATATTATAAATATGGATCAAAATAAATAAAAACTTTTAACTAATATTTAGCGATTGAATAGAATTTCGTTGTTAATTTTAACTAATATTTAGTGACCGAATAGAATTACATCGCTAATTGTAAATAATATTTAGCGATCGAATTTAATTCTATCGCTAAAAAAATCAAAATTTCTGATTTAGAGATCAAATTCAATTCTGTCACTAATTTTAATTAATATTTAGCGACCGAATTTAATTCCGTCGCTAAAAAATCAAAATTTCTGATTTAGTGATCGAATTCAATTCGGTCGCTAATAAATTTAACTACTATTTAGCGACCGAATTCAATTCCGTCGCTAATTTTAACTAATATTTAGCGATCGAATTCAATTTCGTCGCTAAAAAAATCAAAATTTACAATTTAAGGATCGAAATAGCGATCGAATTCAATTCCGTCACTAAATTTAACTACTATTTAGCGACTGAATTCAATTTCGTTGCTTATTTTAACTACTATTTAGCGATAGAATTAAATTCTGTCGCTAAAAAAAATCAAAATTTATAATTTAGAGACCGAAATAGTGACCGAACTCAATTTCATCACTAATTTTAATATTTAGCGACCGAATTAAATTTCGTCACTAAAAAAAGTCAAAATTTATAATTTAGCGACCGAATTTAATTCCGCCGCTAAAAAAATCAAAGTTTATAATTTAGTGACCGAAATAGCAACCGAATTTAATTCCATCGCTAAAAAATCAAAATTTCTTATTTAGCAACCGAAATAGCGACCGATTTTCTAGCGACGACTTATTTTGGTTGCTAAATCGGTCGCTAATTTGCAATTTTCTAGTAGTGACATAATAATGACTACTTATTCTAATATATTTGTTTATAATATATGCAACTTAAATAACTTTTAAAGTATATTATTAATTTTAAATTATATATTTAATAATATAATATCTATATAGATATTACATATATGATTTTCTGATATCAATTGCAAGCATATTATATATGTACATATTATTTATATTTTTAATTTATATTAATATAAAGTTTAACATGTAATTTTTTTTATGTATTTCTTTATACAAAATAAAAATAAAGATAATTTTAAATAATATGAAAATTGAAATTTAAAATATAATATAAATTTATTGAAATTTATAAGTATAAAATATATTTAACATGAATATTTTTTAAAAAAATTAATAAAAACTGGGTCATGCAGTTTAATTAGTGACCCATCAGTTTGACCTTTGATCCACTGACCGAGTACCTTAACCGATTTGATGACTGGTCCGATTTTTAAAACTATGGTTAAGGTTGTTCAAAATTGACACAAAAAGTACGTAAATTGTTTCAAAAAATCTGAAAATCAATTAAAAATTAGGCTTAATTGCATTTTTGATCCTTTAAGTATTGTAATTGTGCAATTTTAATCTCCAAAATTTTAATTGGGTAATTTTAGTCCCTAAAATATTACAGTTGAGCAGTTTTGGTCCTTCAATTTTTAATAGAACAATTTTAGTCTCTCAAATATCATAATTGTGCGAATTTAGTCTCTCCTATTAAAAATTTAATAATTTTAATATATATATATATATATATATAGTGTTTTAAAATGATACAATTATTTGTCTAATTAAGTTAACGCATATTATAATTTTTTTCAATATATCAAATGATATATATATATATATATATATATATATTTTTAAAAAATAAATAAAATTTATATATTATTATTTTTATAATATTACTGATAAATTAATATCAATAATATTATTAGTATATTTATAGATAAACTAATAATTTGATTAATATACTTTTATAAAAATATAAGTATATTAATTAGAAATATACATATATTTTCTTATATATTTATATTTTTGTAAAAATATATTAATATATACTAAATCATATTTATCAAATTATTAGTTTATCTATAAATATACTAATAATATTATTGATATTAATTTATCAATAATATTAAAATATTATTAATATATAAATTTTATTTATTTAGTAATAATAAATATATATCATTTGATATATTAACAAAAATTATAATATACGTTAACTTGAATAGACAAATAATTGTATAATTTTAAAATATTATATATATATATATATATATATTTAAGATTAATAAATTTTTAATGAGAGAGACTAAAATAACTTAATTATAATATTTGTGGGACTAAAATAGTTCAATTAAAAATTAAAGGACTAAAATCACACAATTACAATCTTTTAGAGATTAAAATTGCCCAATTAAAATTTTGAGAATCAAAATTGCACAATTACAATACTTGAGAGATAAAAACATAATTAAGCCTAAGAATTACTCCCTCCATTTTTTTTTCATAGTCGTTTAAGGTTTTGCACGGGATTTAAGGAAATCATTGATATTTTAGTTTTCAAAAATATTTATTACTTACTTTCCTATTTTATCTTTTATTTTTTTTTTTGCATTTTTGAGACTGTTAAACTACAATCTACTCCATTAATTATTAATGCATTGATTACACGTGAACTATAATCTACTATATTTAATTATATCTGTCCCTTTTTTTGTTTTTTTTATAGTATTTTGTTGGGAACATATTACTCTTATAAGTGCACATTAACTTTATATGGGTAGTTAGAGAAAAAATAGATAGACATTAAAAATAAATACACACATTGTTTAATAAACATATATTAATTATCAATGATAAAAATAAAATAAAAAATTAATAAATCATTAATTTAATAAAATGACAATGAAAAAAAAATACAAAATAACTCAGAAAAGAAAACGGAAGGAATCTGATTCGATTTTTTATTTTTCTAAACGCTGCGGTAATCCTCGTTTTAAGACATATTCCAAAGCCGTAATTTTCACCAACTTCGATGGCCCTTTCGAAACCGTCACCCAATCTCTTCTCGCCACGTCATCACCCCTCGGGATCCTTCCCTATATAAGAATTCCCCATTCATCTTTCTCCTTTGTCGTTCTTCGTTCTCACCTTCTCTTCTCCCTCAACAGAGCGCAAATGACGGTCCCGCAAGCGATGAGGCTGGTGCCAGCGTCGCGACGCTGGCCGCTGCTTCTCTGGCGACGGAGCTTTTCCCGTCCGGCGTTGGACGCCGAGAAGGAGGCCGTGGGCGCGCTGGAGCTTCCGGCGTTCGACTACTCCCCGGCGCCCTATGCGGGGCCCACCGCTGGGGATGTTCTGGCGAAGCGCAGGGAGCATCTGAGTCCCTCCATCTACCACTTCTACAAGTCTCCCGTGAGTCCGCACTTGAGTAATAGTAATAATAACATTTAATGAGCATTAAATAATAATAATAATATATAGAAATAATTAATGAGAAAGAAATGATTGCCTGCGGTGGGGTGCAGGTGCACATAGTGGAGGGTAAGAAGCAATACCTGTTCGACGAGAAGGGGAGGAGGTACGTGGATGCGTTTGGAGGGATTGCTACGGTGTGCTGCGGCCACTGTCACCCTGATGTGGTCCAGGCCATAGTGAACCAAACTAAAAAATTGCAGCACTCTACGGTTCTCTATCTTAACCACGCCATCGCCGATTTCGCTCAGGCTTTGTCTTCCAAGCTTCCCAATAATCTCAAGGTTCCGCTTTTTCTTTTAATCATAATATTAATATGATTTTTTTTAAGTCAATGTAGAAGAATTTTTTATTTATAATTGAAAAAACTCTAATATAAATATTTGATGTACTACATATGTCTATAATTAGTCGTAGAAAAGAGAAATCACATATATGAATAATAGTTGTTGATACTCATGAAGTAGATGAAGTTCAAAATTTTGGGAGGATGCCACGCAAGCCACTATCCCAAGGGATGGGCACGTTTTGATGATTTAGGTAGAGTTTTGTATTCTATGTGTAAACTATTGCTTTCTTTGTCCATTAGAATGTTAACGTGGTTTGTTTGATTGAGATGCATTCCTTGCGTGGATGATCTCGATGCTACTACCACGTGGTTTAGTACCAAAGCATAAATAATGTGCATGTCGTTGTCATGCGATAAGATATATAAGCGATCAGTGTTAAGTTTAGCGACAAAAATAAATTAAAATATTTTTAACTATAGAAATCAACTATACTATAAAGTTTATGAAATCATAAAAATTAAAAGAGTGATAAAATTTTAAAAAGAAAAAGACCAAAGCAATTTTTTTTAAAATATAGGAATTATGACTAATTTTAACTAAAAATTGAGAGATGTAATTACTCTTAAATTAATTTATAAGAGTATACTTTATAATATTTGGTGACTTTAATTATTTTTTATGAAGCATAATTTCTTAATTTAATTAGTGAATCACGTTTGAAATTACTAGTATAATATGACCGATATAAAGAAAACTTTCCAATATTAGATATTTCTTGTGATAAATGTACTAGATGTTTCTATAGTAACCATTAAAATTTAATAATGAGTGAAAGATGTCTTGTGAACATGAAATTAATGAATGAAGATATTTATTTATTACATTTTGATTTGAAGAATAAATCATTTGTCCTTGTTTATTTTCATACACGCAGGTGGTGTTTTTCACAAACTCTGGAACTGAAGCAAACGAATTGGCCATGCTGATGGCAAGGATGTACACTGGGTGCCATGACATAATATCTCTAAGGAATGCTTACCATGGTAATGGGTCTGGGACAATGGGAGCCACAGCACAAAGCATCTGGAAATTTAATGGAGTACAGGTATAAGCATTTATTATTTTCATTCTTAAAAATTTAATATAGGATTTGGTATACTATATACAGAAATTTTGTAGAAAAAATAACTCAATTGAATCGACTTAATAATTGGAGATTGAAATCACAGGGTTTTATTTATATTTTTTGGTGTAATCGTTGTAATAAAAAAAAAATCTTGTACAAAATTAATCACAAAACAAAAGAAAATTCTTTGAAGCAAATAATTTAAAAATCAACCAGGCCACAAGTCCTAGTAATTGATTACGTTGTCGAGTGGATTGTCACATCTCGGTAGCAAACTCATTTTTAAACTCAACTTTCCACGTTCAACATCAAACTCTTTAGCTACAGAGGATGGGTGTCACGGGTCACAGGTTGCCACATGTTAATATTTAAAATGGACTTTACAATGGAAACTAACGTTCCATATTAGTAGTTCTAAGTGCCGTCTGTTTCAATAATGATATCGAAGTGTGGACCATACTGAGCAATGATATATCACAACTACGTGGTGTCTGATTTGGCTTCTTTCAATTCTGAGTCACAGATTATACAGATATATAATATATTAATGTGTTCCTATCTTTAGCGTTTCATTCATTGGAGTATCAACAGAACTTAATTAATCTTATCAGATTTGAATATGAACAAAAACTTAAAATGTAAGAATTAAAAAGATAATTGCTTAAAAGCTACAACTACTAGCACAATTGATTTAATTAAGCCAGCATGCTATGTATCAATTTTTGGCTTTGCTTTTATGTCGTTTGTAATCCTCAACCATTTTGGCTATGAACGTTAACTTATAACGTACTATACCGTTACCTAATATGTTCTTGTGCTGGTGTTGTCAACAGAGTGGTGTTCATCATGCAGTAAATCCAGATCCTTATAGAGGCATTTTTGGTTCTGATGGAGAAAAGTATGCAAGAGATGTCCAAGACATCATTAACTTCGGAACTTCTGGAAATGTTGCAGCCTTCATGTGTGAAGCCATACAGGTATCAAGCCAAATGCATATAGACAGATCCAACTTTTTTCTTTTCTTTTTAAATATAAAACCATCTTTTTCCCGTGTCTTGAGTATGTAACATGATATAATATACTGAATTTACTTTTGATTAAAAGAATAACGAAATTTAACACATCTTGATACTGCTCTTGTTTGTGATAGGGAGTGGGGGGTATCATTGAATTGGCTCCTGGTTACTTGCCAGCTGTGTACAACATCATCAAAAAAGCAGGAGGACTTTTTATTGCTGATGAGGTTCAGGCTGGTTTTGGTCGCACTGGTAGCCATTTCTGGGGGTTTGAGACCCAAAATGTTGTTCCTGACATAGTCACAATGGCTAAGGTAACTTTTCTACGATGAATTTGTTTGTGTAAACTTTTGTGAAAAGACTTCTAAAAGAAAAAAAATAAAAATAAAAAATAATCTTTTTACATAAGATAAAATTATTTTATGTATATAAACTAATTTGTAGAATATCTCTCTTATTAGCATCTTAAAAATCTTAATTTTTACTGATGTATTGGCTAATTTTAATTTAAAGAGAAGTTTATGTCAATTTTTCTTGCTATTTTTTTTTCTAAAATCAGTTTTAGATAAGTTTATCCAAATAAATCCTAAATGAGCTTGGTTAAGTTGATTACTAATACTAATACTTTCTGCAACCATATAATATACGCCAAAAAATACTTACCGATTTGATCATGAAATTTAATACTTTCTAGAACCATATAATATACGCCAAAAAATAATTACTGATTTGATCATGAAATTGTAACATTGCATGCATTTTTGGGCGATAGAGTGTCTTATGTGATGGCTTATTTCTCTATTCTAATTTGGCAGGGCATTGCGATATAGTGTCTTATGTGATGGCTTATTTCTCTATTCTAATTTGGCAGGGCATTGGAAATGGCATTCCCCTTGGTGCTGTTGTAACTACTCCCGAGATTGCAGAGGTCTTAACCCGCCGGAATTACTTTAACACCTTTGGTGGGAACCCTGTTTGCACTGCTGCAGGTTTGGCTGTTTTGAAAGTAATAGAGAAAGAACAGCTTCAACAAAATGCTCATGTTGTTGGATCCTATTTGAAAGAAAGACTCACTGCGCTCAAGGACAAATATGAATGTAATATTCTCACCCCTTCTTAGCAGAATTACTTATTCAAAAGCAGAGGAAATTTTACTGATGATAAGGCATTAGAGACGCAAAACTATCACTTTTTTTCTCCTTACTAATTTCATAAGCAAGCTTGGTTTCTTCTGTAGTGATTGGTGATGTGAGAGGAAGAGGCATGATGCTAGGAGTTGAACTTGTCACTGATCGTGAACTTAAAACTCCAGCAAAAGATGAAACATTGCATGTAATGGAACAAATGAAAGGTAAATTCCATATCCCTTCACTCTCTAGATAAACATTTTGTTGTAACTTGTAAGTATAGTTTTCTTCTATAACTAACCGGCCATTCTGTTTTACTACAGAATTAGGAGTACTTATTGGTAAGGGTGGTTACTATGGAAATGTTTTCAGAATTACACCTCCCTTGTGTTTCACCAAAGAAGATGCAGGTTAGACACTGCCTCAATGTTTCTCTTTGTTAACACTAGACAGCATGTACTAGTTTTTGTTACTTACAGCATGTTGTGTTTTCTGTTGGTTGCAGACTTCGTAGCAGACGCAATGGATTTGACCTTGTCCAGAATGTGAAGCTTAGCCAAGATCTTAATGTTAATAAAAGTCTACTATATCATAAGAGAAACTTTATTGTATCATCTTCATAATGCGTAAAATAGTCTACCCATCTACCATGATCTTTGATATGAATGAGCCAACAACTCGTTGTCTCTTGTTTTGTCGTTTATCTTTTCTCGTCGCTTATTATTACCTCTTTCTTTATTTTCAGGTAGCTCCATGCGAATCATGATCTTAATGTCGCTTTCACTTGTACCTATCCCATCCCATCTCGCTTTACTTATTAATGTCAATAATACATTATATTATGCCAAAATTGATTTTAGCCGTTGGAATTTTCTAATTAATAACATACCAACTTATTTTTTATAAAAAAATAAAACATTTCATTTTCTTTAGTTAGCTTCTGTTATATAGTATGCCCCAGCCCCACGACATGGGTAGAGCAAATTATGAAAGAGATAAAATGTCTGTTTGCCTTATCTATGATTCCCTTATCTATGATTCTATATAGACACAAATTTCTGTTGGTATCTGCATGGGAGCAAATTCCATTTTGGTTATCCGTGTTATGAGTTAAGCGTGTCCACCTTTGTTTTTATTTATTATATTAGTTTTTTCTCTATAATTGGTCAAGTCCTACGATTTTATAAGAAATCAAAACAGCCTTATGTTATCTGTTGGTAAGGCTGGATTAATCATTGAAAAGTAGAAATATCATAGAACTCTGTTTAGGTTTTCAGGAGTTGACGCTCTATGTTCTATTGTTTTAATATGACCGTGTTATTATATATTTGGGTAAACTTTTTTCCGAATAACTTCTAGGAAAAAAAAAAAGTTGAAATAATTATTTTTAAAATTAAAAGGAACTTTTGGATAAATTAATATGAAAACTTCTACAAATTAATTTATGTATAAACTAATATTTTATTTTTATTTTTATTTTGTACTCTTAAAAATGCTTTTAAATAAATTTATCCAAACAAATTTTCGATTACGGATAATTACGGTTGCAGAGTACATGGGTGGGAATATAACGTGAATAGTAATTAACGAGCTTCAAAGTTATGAATAAATTATCTAAAGCCCAAAATTAGCTTTCAGTACACAGATTAAAACGGAATCGAACATGCATATGTTTTAGTATATTTTGGAAATAGGAAAAAATAAAAAGACAAAAAGGTTAAAAGAATATGATTTTAAAGAGTAAAGTAAAAAACAAAGCAAGAAAACAATAAATTTATTACATTTTTTTAGTTTTGTTTATTTCGCTCAGCCCAGCTATAGGCTGTGCGTGCTTCTCACAGTCCTTCAATCTGGATTTAGTAGGCAGTTTCAGCTGAGTTGGCTTTCGATCGAACCGCATGCAATGACTCTAACACTCAAATTAGTTTAGGATCATTGGTATATGGTGATTAAGGTTAAAGATATGTCTAGTATTTGGAGTGTTCTTGTCTTTGTAGACCTTTTCTCTTATATGATCGATAAATTAAGTCAAGATAATGAAATTATCTTATTTATAATATCAGAGTCTTTGGATTATCAGGACTGTTAAAGGCTAGCTTCTAATGTTAGTTGCTCTTTGTGTATATCTTAGAATCAATTATGACCTCCAAAATTATGGCAAAAATTGAAAAAATTGAAGCAATAATTATTTGTTGTTTTGACATTCAGTTTGATTTTATAATTGGTTTTGATAGAATTGAGAGTTGATATAAACACACTAGGTTGGATTTTGTATTCATAATTAATTTGGGGATTAAAAGGGCCTTGCTAGATTGGGTAGGCCAAATTTAGAACAATAGTCTTCAAGTTAGTAGGTTATATTGTTAAGTGTTTGACTTGATGTATGATCAATGTATGACTGGACCTAAACAAGTCGAAGACAAGTGTAAATCAATATATATGTTATGAGAATGGAAAATCATTCAAATTTTGGGAAAGTCCCTCTGTTTCATATCTATTATTGATGTTTTAACCTTTTTATTTTATTTCAAAACTATTAATGTTTAGGAATTAAAATTTAATTAATATTTCCTCCAAATTTGTTTATAAAAAAATACATAAGAATTTTTTTATCATAATTATAAAAAAAATACATTTGCAAAATATTAATTATTTTTATATATTTAATTTATTATAAAGTCCATTAACGGGATACTCATCCATTTCTCAAATAAATGAATACACTCATCACCTATTAATAATATAAATACATTTTTGTTTTCTTCGAGTTTTTGGGCTTAATTATGAACTTTAAAAGATGCAACTTTATTCCATTATATGTTCCTTCTATCTATTTGTCTATGAACAAACTCATCTATTAAAAGTGTAGTGGAAGTTTCACACCATATGAAAAGAGGAATACTTATAAATTTATAAAATACACACATATTTATCTTTTGAAAGATAATTAAAATTAAAATCATAAAGACTTAGACTCAAAATAGATAATTTCATATCAATGTATACATCTTTGTAGGATATTCCTTGTACACTCTAACAAGATCAAAGTAGAAAAGATAATAAATTTCTAGATCTATTGCATTTTGTTATAGACTTGATCTAACTTAGATCCATCTCAGTCCAAATCCAAGTTATCTAAGGCCTGAAACCAAGCAAGTTAGAGCCTTTCCACAATCTCGGGGCAGTACAAATCCCCTTTTATTCTTAAAGATAATAGACATTAATTAATCATCATACTATTCTATCAAGTATCAACATCATTAGAAATGATTATAAAGGCAACCTAAGGAACAAGAGCCAGAGATAACTCTAATCCCCCTGTCTATATTTTGATTCTTACTGACTTGAACATTAAAATTCTTGCGGCTAACATCAACAATGTTCAACATAAAGACTCATCTTGTAGACACCCGCTGACATGTTAACTTGTGAGAAGTCATCATTACAGATACATTCAACTAAATTCATCACCAATTTATCCATCATTTTATGTCTTAGAATATTAGAATTTTGAAGGGATTGGAATTAACTTGACCTTGAAAGCTAGTTTAAGAGAAGAATCTACTTTATAAATAACTAGCAGAAAAAAGGTACTCTGTGTCTGCATTATATTAGAAGAAAAAAATAAATAAATAAGAGAAAAATGAAAAATTACTCAGAAAAAAGGTAATTATTAAAAAATAAATAAAGAATAAAATGATTTATGTAAAAATAGAAACCAAAAGTAATTATTGAAAGTGGTAATTTAAATTTGATTAAAAAATATTTTTTTTAATTTTTTAAAATAAAAAGGTATAATGGTAAAAAAAAAATAGAGACCAAGGTAGTTACCAAAAAGTGTATCTCCTTTATATATTAGTATAGATAAGTTTAATAGTCATGATCTATTAGTGTAATTAAACAAGTTATTGTTGATATATATTTTTTAAAAATATTTATTGTAGAAATATATAAACTTGTCGTCATTAGTTTGTGATTGGGATGACGGTTCATAGTCTTTTTTTTTTCTTTTCTAAACAATATATTTAGTTATATCTAACCATTAATAAGTTGTTGGTTCGATTAAAACAAAACTTAGATTACTTAAGTAAAAATTTGTGGATGAAAAAAATGTGTTTGAAAAAAGTGAGACTCTACTAAAAATAATTAGTCAAGTTTCATAATTAAAATCACTAATCAACACATGTAAGTGAGTATTATTTTTTCTTTTTGGAAACAAGAAAACTTAATGCATTTCATTCATGCATAATGGAAGAAGTAATATAAGTAGGTAATGAACTAAAAATGTGGATGAGAGCAAAGATTTTGAGGTCGTAGCAAAAGAGTAAGCAACAAAATTGGCTTGCCTCATGATAAAATTAACATGTAAGTGAATACTTAACATTAATAATATAATTAAAAAAAAATTTATACCTAGTCAATACATTATCTTAATTTGGAGAGTAAATTTTATATAATTAAGTATTTATAAATAACCCAAGATCTGGAATGATAATAGGCTCTAATATTTTAATAGAATTAACAATGAAAAGGCACTTCATATCTCTCTGAAAAAAAATAAATATTTTTTTTAAAAAGTGGATAATTATTATTTTGTATATACATTATATTCCTATTTTATCCTTAGATATTTATTGGTAAAAAAATCAGAATACAAATATAAAGATATAATTATCTGTGAAAAAGTGGACATTAAAAGGAGATATATATCCCTTTATAAATTATCATAGATTGAAAATAATTTAACTTCAATTAGCTTAATTGACCCCATAAACTCGATTGAAAGGATTACTAAAGTGATTCTAAATTAAATAATATATCTAATCAATGAAAGTTATTGGTACTGAATTTGTGCTTCAAATCTGTTGAGTTGTGGAATGAAAAAAGCCTTCAAATGTAACTGTATATCCGCTTACAATTTTTTTAATTCAACAAAAAAAAACTTATAAGGTTTTTCCAATGTCTGATCCTATATATATCACCTTGATATATTCATTTTATAGAGTGAGATTTCAAAACTAGTACTTAAACTACTGCTATGAAGTATAATGAGCTCGATAATTTTCACAGCAAATTAATAAATTAAGAGAGGGAGTGTATAAGAAAGCAGCAGATGAACTTCAATTTTGGATCTTTTTGATATAACTATATTCAGTTTCCTTGAAAATTGTTTAACTAAACTACTTCAAACATGATATTCATACCTTACAGTGAATCATATGACTCCTATCTAAACATCTACCAGCTCACCAAAGCTAAATGTATTTATAATTAGACGATAGGCAAATTATCCAATTTGTCTATTAGGTTTCTCATAAATATGTGTATTCCATAAACAATTCTGCTACAATTGAGTTATACAAAAGAAATAAAATTTACGCACTATTTTAAGTAATCTTAAATTAAAATTATATTTTATCTTCATAATTAGAGCCGACTTTTAATGCAGGCTTGAATTATAATTAACTGAAAATAAATAATAAAAATATTTTTTTACCAAAAATATTAAAAATACTTGAAATACTATATGCTCAAGTTTTATTTTACATAAGATACATTACAAAAACATCCCTAACTAAACATGGTGATAGGAAAAATTCCTCAACTCCCATGTGATGAAGCTGCAAATTCTCTTTATACATTTAGAGAAAAATGGTTTTCTATTATCTTGATATATACAAGTATCATTTCCCATATATATTAATGCAGAACCTACACACAGTCATATATATGAAAATCTATATCGAAATCACCCGTATGTCTATGCAGAAGCATCAGTTAAATGAGAATATTGGAAAATTTATTAAGCACCATATATGGAAGAGAATAGAGACTAATTAAAAGAACAAGGACATTAAAGT
Source organism: Cajanus cajan (assembly GCF_000230855.2). Lineage (NCBI taxonomy): Eukaryota > Viridiplantae > Streptophyta > Magnoliopsida > Fabales > Fabaceae > Cajanus > Cajanus cajan. The sequence goes on from NC_138519.1 coordinate 8,508,310, forward strand.
AAAAGGAAATTCTAAGTGAAAATTCAGCATGAATTTCCCTTTGTCAATTGAAAAATGAAAGAGTAATTAAAACTTAGTGCATATGATATGACCTAGCTAGCGATCAGGCCTACCCATCATTGAAGTCATGGGAGAAACCCTGCCGGAAACCGCCTCAGTTGGCCGGAAACGGAGGCCGGAAAATGTGAGCGACGATACCAAAACGAAAGCCATGTCGATCAAGAGATGTGCGTATTCATAGTACATGTGAATGCACTTCCTTAGAATCACAACACCCAACATAGATATGAACGCCTTGAATCTACCCATTTGTTTGCACTTTTTCTGCTTCTTGATGTTCTCGCTTTGACAGCAACCTCGGTTTGTTACTTTGTTTTGTTTCATTTATTCTTCTCACCTTCCAGAATCTTGCTTTTACTATGCTGCCCTTTTTTACAGTTCATGGGGATAAATATTTAGGGTCACTGTGCAAGTGCATATCTTTCTACATGTTTAATGTCACTGTCTCATTGTTACCCCCATAATAATCATATATAATTTTTCTTTTTTAAGTCAGCTTAATAATATTTTGAATTTACTATCGAGTGTATTTTTTATTTTTTATTTTAAGTTTATTAAAGGAGTGTAATTCTTTTTTATTTATTAATTTCTATAGAAATGAAATAGTGCTTTTGATATGATTTTATATTTAAGATGAATTATGATCTTTAATTAAAAATATAAATGTTGAAGTTAATGATTTTTAGTTACTACTGAGTGTGTATAAATTATTTATATGATTTGTTTTAACTTGATTAATAATTTTAAATTTAAATATTAACACGTCAAATATCTAAAGTAAAAAATATGTCACAGAAAAAAATATCTAAAGAGAAAATTTTAATACTAAAAATAATTTTGTCATATTTTAGCACAATTGTCTTGACTATTGGGGTATAAAAAATACATTAATTTATAAATTACATGATGCATGCTTCACATCCTTTTAAGTCAAATATCACAGTTTTTTTTTTAATTACTCACAAAATTTTGGCAAAAACAATGATTAAATAATAAAATCTTGTTTAATGATATCTTTCTTGACTAAAAATAATATAATTATTTATGTATTAGCTCTCATGAATGGATGAGAGATGCTATTTCTTTAGTAAAAAAAAAATCCGAAACCATAAAAAGCTAACACGTATTAACTTTTATAAAATAAAATATTTATTTATATTTAACTTTTTAACGGTCGAACTATTAGAGTTAACTTAGTGGTTAGGTGAGAATGGGTTGAGGTAATCAGAAATATGAAGACCTAGATTCAATTATCACTGTAATTATTTTTATAATTTTTTCTTATTTAAAAAAAAAAAACTTCAATCTACTTATGAAAAGAGTTTAGTTTAATTAATTGAGAAGAGTAATACCAACATGTAATAATAATAATAATAAAAATACTTTGGCTACTTGAGTTACCATATTATTAACAAAACATAAAAGTAAATAGTTAGCAACAAAAATTGTTTTTTCATTATAAATTTTAGTCACAAAAGTTTAGAAACAAAACCATTCAAAATCACGTATAAATTACTTTATCAATAATTTCAAAAAAAATTATAGTAAAGGTTATCAATTAGTAGATTATGAAATCGTAATGGGCAAATGAGTAATTGTGTTGAAAGGAATCGTCAGAGGAATTTTGAACCGGAGATTAAAAAAAAATAAAAAAGATGAGAATGAGTGCCAGGTATAAGAGATGAAAATGTGCACATGATGGAGACATTGATGCAATGGAAGAACCGATGGCTCTAAAATTGTAAGTTTGTAACCATTGGTTTTGTCTTCTTCGGTGCCATGTGTCCAAAGTGTCGACATTCTTTATTATGCAAAAAGAAATATTAAATTAACCTCATCAGAGGGGCTTTCTTAACAAATTCTAAAACTTTAAAATAATGTCAAAAGTTAAGGATCCCGGTTCTCTGGTAAAAACAAAAAACAACAGAAGCTGCTGTCTCTTCACTCATTTCTATACAGTCATAATTTTAAAATATGAAAAATACTAACAAGTGCTGCGAAGAAATTAAAAAAATCATTAAAGATTATTTCTACACATTTTTCATATAATTTTATTATATTTATTTATTACAAATTTTCTACTTGTTAGTTATTTAATCAATACCCTAATATGATATAAAATTATGAACTTTGTGATAGGTACTAGGACCTACAAGTATCTAAAAAATAATTCTTAATAGAGAGAGTATATAACAAGGATGGAGATAGAATATATATAGTATCTACTTGTCCCACTTCTTGCACTGTGCATCTATTTGTATATACTTATTTAAATAAAATATTTTATATTACAATATAAAATATTAACTTAAAATGTTAAATTGCATTATGTTATGTATTCGATTAAAATTATATCTTTTATTGATATTTTTTTAGTTATTACTATATTAAAATAGATTATCTTTTATTTCTTTTAAATTTATAATATATTAAAATAGATGTAAGAAGATTTAAGTTTGATTTTCACTTTTATTATTATAATTTTTTTTGTTGATAAAAAAATAATGTCAAGTATATTAGAAATGAAAATACATCAAATCTATTAGGACGTATATCCTAACATCACCTATTTATTAAAAAAATGTTAGATTTACACTTTTTTAAAAGTTTGATTAAAAAGGTTAGACATTAGACTTTAAAAAATTATATAATGTATAATATATATATATATATATATATAATATTTATATTTAATATATATAATTACTAACAATATGTTTTTTTTAAATGATTTAATTAATTTTTTTTTGAAAGTGTTACTGTCATACGAATTAAGGCTAATATTCCAAATATTTACTAACCTTTTTATATTTATAAATGTGTATTGTCTTACTATTTGTATTTTTGTTAATTATGGAGCAATAGTTGTTCTAATTAATAATTGTAAATTTTATTTTTTCATATATTTGACATTTATTATTTTTATTAGTAAATTTGAAAATTTGAACTTATGGTATAAGTTTTTTTTTTTTAGTATAATAGTTTCTTAAATTTTTTAACATTATTATTAGTCCTTACACAAATTATGAATAAAAACAATTAAGGTTGATCTAGTTAGTGACAAATCTAGAAAATTTGTCAAGTAAAAATAATAAGATATTATATAATATTTTTATTTATAAATAATAATTTTATAGAAAAATATATTTGTGGTAAAAAAAATCTAGAATAACTATTTTTTTTATAAATTATAATTGTCTCGTGAATAAAGTAATCATTTCTTTTTTTATTTTTTATTTAATATTATATTCAAGTGTGAATTTATGTTTTTTCTTGCGACTTATTTAATATTAGAAAAACAAAACGATAAAAACCAGTATGTTAAAAATAATAAAATTACTAATTTATTTTGTTTTTTATTTCTTGAAAATTTCTACGTTCATTTAAAATAAAATTATTTTATGAAAATAGTGTCTATTTTTTGTATGAGTACATTTTATTATTATTATTATTATTATTATTATTATTATTATTAAATATGTTTAAGTTAAAAAAGAAAAATTTTATGTGACAATTACTCGCATTTTTCTTAATGTGAATTCTCTTTTGTCAACACACAATATAACATATATATAATATAAAAATAGTTAAAAATTAAAATTAAAATAAAAAATAACCTTTATTAGCAAACTAAATTATAATATCTTTAATGAGTAAAGAAGTAATAAATATTTTGATAAAAAAATATAATATATTATAAAATATTAATATTTTAATATATTAGAAATAGTAGGACAAATATAATTAATAGTATATATTTTGTCAAAAAAATTTAATAGTATATAAAACAAATTGAGAAAAAGCAAAATTGTAGTGGAGGCAATTATCCCCACTATTATGACCATTGATTTGTGCCTAGATTTAGTGGTAAGGAGTTAGGTAGTATGTTAGAGGTTCAAGGTTTGAATCTTAGTGTAGCTATTGTATAAAAAATAAAAATAAAAAGCATGCATAGTTTAGTCCATGAACAAAATTTATTGATCTACTTAGGTTCATTGACCTACTTTTGACCTACTTAGGCCATTTCTTTATTTATAAGTCTTGTATAAAACAAACTACTTAGATAGGCATTTTGGTTAGGCTAGACTTTTAAGGAAGTTAGATTAGACATTAAAAAATGTTTATAACAAGTAAACATTATAGATTCAAGCTTAATAAATATATTATAGGTTATATTTAGCCCAACAAAGTCTAATTTGTCTGACATATTTTTAGCCCACCAAAATGATTAAAACTTATATTTAGAACATTTGTTTCTAATGTTGTTTGATTATAAGTGATGAATTATGTTTGAATAATTTAAGGTTATATCATAATTGTCAAGTATGTTAATTAATACCTGTTCTTACCGGAAATCTGCTGTAGAGATGATCTTCCGAGTAAGATTGGTGAGCCTCCTTCGCTGGTACGCTTGATGCTCCAAGATGGGGGTGATACCTGCAAAAGAGACTCCGATGCTAAAGTTAGGGTTTGTATGAGTATGAGTCTCGTATAAGTAATGCACGTACCTTAGTGTGAATTAGGGTTGCTTTGGGCCCTGGGCTTGAGATGAGATATGATAAGATTAGATAATGGGTTTCGTCTGGAGCGAGATTCCCCGAGATCAGTTATGATCTACTTAAATGCCGAGCTGACGTCGCGTAGCGCGTGCCCGGGGTCATATTGCGCTGTGATGCCGAGCTCGGAGCTCGGTTTCGCAGTACGGATAGTACACTAGCCCCCCGAGCTCCGAAGACCGTAGGTCGAGGAGTTAAGACCGAGCTCGCTGGAGGGAAGTGACCCTTCGCGTACGTTGGCTTGTCAAGGTGCCATGTGTCGTAACTGTCGCTTCTCGTTTCGATAACCGAGGTCGACGTGTTAATGGGCGCGACGATTATGCAATGATGGCCTCATTTAATGCGTGATCAGGCGTGCCCCCTGGTTGACACGTGTTGTGGTCGTTTGAATTTTAGAAAACCCCCTTTTCTCTTACTTGCGCCCCTTCCCCTTTCACTTTACTCTTTTCATTCTCTTTCTCCTTTAGTTTCTTGCGCAAGCTGCTTCCTGCACCTTCGCTTCCGTTCGGTCTCCGTCGCTGTTTCCGACAACTGGGTTTCGCCTCTTCCTATTCATTCTTTCTTTTGTCAAAGGGGTACCAGGTACTTCGATTTCTCTGTTCTCTCTCCTTTCTCCCATCTTCGAGTCTTTTCGCTTTCTTGATGGGTAGAGAGAGTGGTGCCGGGTCTTCTGCGCCTGCCAGGGGTAGGGGCAGAGGGCGTGGCAAGGCGGCGGTTGCTGGAAAGGCCACCGTTGAGAAGAGTGATCCGCCTAAGGATCTAGAGCCAGGGGTTCCTGGTTACGATTGGGTCAAACGTGATATGGCCGGGGTCCAAAGCGTGTTCCGGTCATTCCTTGAGGTCAACGCGATTTGGAAGACACACTGGATTTGTGACCCTTCCATTTCTCGGATGATCCGGCTTGAACCCTGTCAGGCCGATGAGGGTGTGTATATGGGGAGGTCCATTAACCCTCCCCATTTCTATATGTACCAGTGTTTCTTCATAGACCTGGGTGTCTGTCTTCCCTTCACTCAATTTGAGTGTGATTTTTTGGACTTTATCAACTCGGCTCCTTGCCAGTTGCACCCCAACAATTGGGGTTTTTTGTGGGCTTTTCAAGTCCTTTGTACAGTTATAGGGATAGAGGTGTCTCTTCCCGTCTTTCGTCATTTTTATCAGATGAAGCTAGGCATTCCTCCTTACGACATATTGTCTCTGAATGGGGGTAGGGATGGGGGTTTGTTCACTTTCTACTCCCAATCATACAAAAATTTTAAACAAGAATTTTTTCGGGTTGCCCTTGTGGATGTCGACCCGATGGAGGATGGGGCATTCTACTTTGGCGAGTTGCCGAAGTTCCCCTTCTATTGGTGCCCCCAAACCGTCTAGGTTTCACAAGGAGGGCCAATTGTAATTGACGGTTGCGGAGTTGGCCGCCATTGAAGATCTTAAGGCGCTCCCTCGGCCGCTGGATTGCAAGCTCATCCTGTCGCTCGAGAACTCGGCGCACAGGGAGAGGGTCCTGGAGAGTGAGTATCTTGTGTTTTGGTAGTTTGTTAGGGTTTGTGTAATTTTCCTTTGCTGATGTGTTTTGTTTTCTGTTTGCATGAATCATGGGGAAGAACTTGTGGCGTGAGCTGAAGCACCGCTACAATGTTACCGAGCTCGAGGTCCCCGAGCCTCAAGAGGAGGAGGGCTCCCCCCTGAAGGTCAATCGAAAAAGAAAGAGGGGCGTGAAAGAGGTCGGGGGAACCTTTGCCCCTCGCGAAACGGAGGAGGTTACCTCCAAGGCCGCTGATGCCGAGGCGGTGGACTTGACCGGGAGTCCCCCGCCCGAGGGGGCTCCTCCAGTGGCCACTGAGGAGGTGGCTCGGGTCGCTGAGCCTGTTGCTCAGGCTACCCAGGTGGCGACCCCGGTTGCTGAGCAGGCTGCCCAGGTGGCGACCCCGGTTGCTGAGCAGGCTGCTCTCTCCACCGAGGTAAGTGTCTTATTTTCTTCAATATTTCTTCTGTGTTAATTTTGCTCAATTTATTGAGGCGATGTGGCTTTTTGCAGGCCAGGATAGCTGCCGTGGTAGGAGCCAAGGTTGCTGAGCATGTCGTCCGGGCGGATGTGGTGAGTGTTTCTCTTTTCGATTTTCCTTTTACCTTACGTGTTGTTCTTGTGTCTTTTGACATGGGGCCACTTTTTGCAGGCAGGGGGCGTTGTTGGGACCTCGGTGCCCCCGAGGTCGGAGGTGCTCGGCGTGGATCCTCCTATTGTCCAGCAGGGGGCGTCTGCCCCTGCTTCTGTTGAAGCTCGTGGGAAGGGGCCAAGCTCTGAAGTTCTGACGCCCACCCCAGTGGCGTCGGCGCCATCAACTGGCCCGTCAAAGGGGCCTCCTAGAACCCAGTACCTCGCTCAGCGCTACCACAAGGGCCGGGGATGCAGTGGTGAGGCTGGATCATTTGAGTGCCTCGGAGGACATTGATTCTTGGTGGAGCGCTGGGGTGTCTGCAGCTAAATTTTTTCCTGAAGGGTCGCTGAGCACGGCTGATCAAGCTATGATCAAGTCGGTCGGGCCTGTGGAAGGCCTAGATGCTGCCCAGGTTCTCCTGTAGAGGGGGGTGGCCATCATGGACTATTGGAAGCATAAATGGTCCAGGCAGCAGGAGGACCTGGCGAGGTTGAGGGGCCGAGTTCAACCTTTGAGAGAGGAGAATAAGGCCCTGAAGGAGGAGAATAAGGTTCTAGGGGCCGCTGTTGGCGAGGCGAAATTGTAGGGGGTTGAGCTTCGAGCTGCTAGGGGCGACCTTGCGAGGGTGCAGAAGTCTCTCGAGATCGCCCTATGATCCAACGAGGCTTATGCCTCCCAGGTGGGTGAGTTGCAGGAGCTCGCCACCTCCTCCCGAGGTCGTGTACGCTCTTTGGAGGATGAGGTGACATCTGCCCCTGGCCGAGTGAGGGCTTTGGAGGATGTCCTGACTTCTCTGAAGGGAGAGCTGGTGGCGACGGCTGAGAAGCGTCTCTGTGACGAGGTTCTTCTCGGTGGTAAAGAGGAGGAGGTCGCCTCTTTGAAAGTAGAGCTGGCGAACCTGGAGGAAGCCAAGGCGGGGTTGGAGAGGAAGCTCGAGGATACTGAGAAGGCTGTTGTCTTTGAGCATAAGAGGGGTTTCCTCAAGGCCGCCCGGTAGGCTAGGCTCATCGCACCAGGGTTTGACTTCTCCGCGATGCACGTGGAGAAGGTTGTCCGCTTTGGGAGGCTAGTAAAGGAGGATGACGTCGAGGAAAACTCCAGTGACAATGCCTCTGCGTAGGCCAATTTTGTAATAGCCTAGTTTAATTTTTCCTTGCTTTAATTTTCTGTTTTGAATTCAAGTTTTGAACTCTGGAAACTTTGCTTGTATATGTATATTTTTCTTTGCCTTTATGTCTTGGCTCTGCTTGTGCTGTTTGCACATTTTGAGACATACGTTCGATGGTTGTTGTGTGCTCTTATACTTGGTGATATTTTTCCTTGAGTTGATCATGCCGAGGTTCGAATTCGACCTCAGTTTTAAGTAGTTTCTAGTGAAGGTTCGACCTCGACTTCGACCGTACTGGATTTCGAATTCGACCTCAGATTTTCGCTGAGTAATATTGTGAAGGTTCGAACTTGACTTCAATCAAACTGGGGTTCGAACTCGACCTCGGATTTAGGTAATTTCAATGAAGGTTCGGACTCGACCTTAATCAAACCGGGGTTCGAACTCGACCTCATGTTTAAGTAATTTTTGTGAAGGTTCGGACTCGACCTTAATCAAACCGAGGTTCGAACTCGACCTCAAGTTTAAGTAATTTTCGTGAAGGTTCGAACTCGACCTTAAATTTTTGTTTTGTGAAGGTTCGGACTCGACCTTAAGTGGGGGAGAAATAGATTGGTTTGAACTCGACCTCTATTTATTGTAAAACGTAAAATAATGCGAAAAAGATGTGAGTTGAATAGAATGAGTCATTTTATTGATTATATAAATGTGCCTCGTTAAAAACTCTCTCAGCCAAAACCCATTTTTTCTGTTTTTTGGGACAAAAGACTGATGCGGGAAAAGAGTGCACAACTCATTCGTACAAAAGTCAGCTGAAGTAGAACTTGAGATGCGTAGCATTCCAAGTTTGCAGTATAGGTTTTCCGCTGAGTTCTTCTAATCGGTACGCTCCATTTTCCAAGTCTTCTGTAACTCGGAAAGGGCCACCCCAAGTGGGTGCAAGCTTCCCATCTGACGTGTCCTTTCGAGCTTCGCCTAGCAATCGCCACACCAAGTCACCAACTTGGAAAGAACGAGGTCGTACCCGAGTGTTGTATCTTCGGGAAGCTCGGAGTTTGCATGCTTCTTTGTGGATTTGAGCTTTGTCTCTAAGCTCGTCCACCAAGTCGAGGTCAGCTGCCAACTCTTGAGCGTTCTGCTCGCTGTCAAAAACCTGACGTCGGTGGGACATCTCTCCGACTTCTACTGGGATCATTGTGTCAGCTCCATAAGTCAGCCTGTAGGGTGTTTCTTGCGTGGTTGACTGGGGGGTGCAATGATACGCCCAGAGGATGCGGGGAAGTTCGTCGGGCCACTGTCCTTTGGCGTTTCCCAGCCGTTTCTTGAGTTCCCGGAGGATGACTTTGTTGGCTGCTTCGGCTTGGCCATTGGTTTGGGGGTGTTCCACTGAGGTTGGAAGATGCTTGATACCGAGCTCTCGGAGGAAGTCCTCAAATCCCTGTGCGATGAACTGTCGGCCGTTGTCAGTAATAAGGGTGTGAGGGATTCTGAATCTGCAAACGATATTTCTCCAGGTGAAGTAATCGATTGCCACGAGGAGGAACTTGAGCTGGCCTTTCGTAGGGGGAATGGCCCGAGGATGTCCATTCCCCACTGGGAGAAAGGCCATGCTGACATCATGTGGTGGAGGGTTTCGGGCGGTTGCCGGTGTGTGTTGCTGAACTGCTGGCATTCTTTGCATTTCTGTATGTAATCTTGGCAATCTGACTTCAGAGTGGGCCAGTAATATCCAGCCCGGAGTACTCTGGTGGCCATCGAGCAAGCTCCGGAATGCAAGCCACATATGCCCCGATGAATTTCGTCGATGACGTTGGCTGCTTGGGGTGCGGTCAAACACTTGAGCAGCGGGGTGGAAATGCCACGTTTGAATAGTTCGTCTCCGACAACGACAAACTTGGCCGACCTCATTCTCATCTTCCGAGCTTCGTCTTTGTCTTTGGGCAAGGTACCCTCTTTCAAGTAATTCCAGATGCCCGTCATCCAGCCCAGGTCTCCACTGTCGCTGACGTTGACAACCTTGTCATCGAAGCTAGGTGAGTGTAGGGTCTCTTGGATGATAGTTCGGTGCTGTCCAAGCTTTTTGGTACTGGCAAGCTTCGATAGGAGGTCAACCTGGGCATTTTGTTCGCGCGGCACATGCTGTATGGCAAACTCGTCGAAGGACGAGATCTGCTGGGATGCGATGTGGAAATACCGTTGCAGAAAGGTGTCCTTTGCCTGGTACGTCCCATTGAGCTGCTCGACCATGAGTTTCGAGTCGCTGTTGCAGCTCACTCTTCGGGCTAGCCTTAGTCCTACGAGGAGTGCCTCATACTCTGCCTGGTTGTTGGTCACTTTGAAGCTGAACTTGAGGGATTGTTCCAAGGTAACTTGATTTGGCCCCTCCAGAATGATACCTGCACCACCACCTTTAGAGTTGGAGGACCCGTCAACGTGTAAAGTCCATACCTGGGGTTCCTCGGCAGTAACAGGTGTGAGCTCGGCTACGAAGTCAGCCAGGCACTGGGCTTTCAGGGCGCCGCGACTTTTGTATCGGATGCTGAACTCGGATAACTCTACTAACCATGCGATCATTCGTCCGGCGAGTTCCGATTTACTTAGGATTTGCTTTATGGGGTAGTCGGTTTTGACTACCACCTGGTGGCTTTGAAAATATGGTCGGAGACGTCGGGCCGCGGTGACGAGTGCTAGCGCCAACTTCTCAACTGTCTGGTATCGCTTCTCCGCGTCCTGGAGGACTCGGCTGATGAAGTAGATCAGCGTCTGCGTCTTCTGGTTTTCTTGCACTATTACAGCACTGATGGCGTTTTTTGCTATGGCCAAGTAGAGTAGGAGGTCGGTATTGTGATTTGACCTCTGTAGGATCGGTGGGGTCGAGAGAAAGGTTTTGAAGCTCTGGAAAGCTTCTTCGCACTGACTTGTCCACTGGAAGTCTTTTGGCTTCTTTAGCAGGGTGAAGATTGGCCCCGCTTTCTCCGCGAGTTTGGGGATGAATCGGGATAGTGAGACTAACCTTCCTGCTAGGCGTTGGACCTCTTTCATCGTTTGCGGACTCTGCATCTGGATGATGGCTTTGCATTTCTCGGGGTTGGCCTCCATTCCTCTACTAGTGATCATGAAACTGAGGAACTTGCCCCCTTGAACGCCGAAAACGCACTTCTCCGGGTTGAGACGCATGTTGTGCTTTCTGATCTGGGCGAACACCTCGGCGAGATCGATAACATGGTCTATTGCCGAGGTGGTTTTGACCACCATGTCGTCGACGTAGACTTCCATGTTCCGCCCGATCTGCTGATGAAAAACCTTATCCATCAGTCGCTGGTAAGTTGCCCCTGCGTTTTTGAGGCCGAAGGGCATCACTCGGTAGCAGTAGTTGGCGTGGTCGGTGATGAAAGACGTGTGCACCTCGTCGGGTGGGTACATCATTATCTGATTGTACCCGGAGTAGGCGTCGAGGATGTTGAGGAGGGCGTGCCCGGATGCTCCGTCGATCAGCCTGTCAATGCTTGGCAAGGGGTATGAGTCCTTGGGGCATGCTTTGTTCAAGTCGGTGTAATCGACGCACATGCGCCACTTTCCCGAACTCTTCTTCACCAGAACCACATTCACCAGCCATGTGGTGTACCTGACTTCACGGATGAAGCCGGCGCTCAACAACTTTTGTGACTCGGTGATGATGGCCTCTCGCCTCTCACCACCGACCTTTCTCTTTCTTTGGGCCACTGGCTTTGCTTCCTTGTGTATCGCTAACCGCTGACAGATGAAGTCAGCGTCTATACCTTGCATGTCAGCGCTGGACCAGGCAAAGAGGTCAGCATTTTTGAGGATTTCTGCTTTGAGCTGCTGTCGCAACTCCGGGCTCAACTGTCTGCTGATCTTTGTGCACTGCCTGGGAAATTTTCCGATCTGGAGGTCATCGAGCTCGTCGACGGGGCTTGGTCGTTCGTCATGAGAGTCGGATCTCGGATCGAGATCAGTGATTTCTTCGTGGTTGATGTGAGCTGCGGTGGGAGGGCCACTTTTGCATTGTTCACCGGGTGAGGCGATCTTCAGGCTTTTGGTGTAGCATTGTCGTGCCGTCTTCTGGTTCGCCTTGACAGAGATAATCTTCCCATCATTCCCATGGAATTTCATGGTGAGGTGTGGGGTGGACACTACTGCTCCGAGTTGATTCAAGGTCGGCCTCCCGATGATTATGTTGTAGGAAGTGTTGGCTTCCACGAGGAGGTACCGAACCATGACCTGCCTTGTGTCCGGAGGTGCTCCGAAAGTTGTCAGTAAGTCCACGTACCCCCGAGTGTGAACTCTCTTTCCTGCAAAACTGACTAGGGGCTCTGTGTGAGGTTGTATGAGAGAGTGGGGGATGTCTAACCTGAGAAACGTTGGCCAATACAGGACGTCGACCGAGCTCCCTTGGTCGATCAGTGTCTTGTGAACCTCCCAATTGGCTAACTCCACAGTTATAACCATGGGATCATCCTGGTTGGGATTGACCCCGACATAGTCGTTGTCGGAGAAAGTAATCATCGGTGAGCTCTGGTGCGAAGCTGAGGTGGTAGGGTGTATGCAGTTGATATTGCGCAGGTGTCTTTTGCGAGCCGAGCTGTTGGCGCCCCCTCCTGCGAAACCACCTACAATTGTGTTGATCACTCCCCGTAGGGGAGCTGGCCCCGTTTCCTGGCTTACCTCGGCTTGCACTGCTTCACCGGGGTTGAGTTGAGAGCCAGAGGGTTGGTCCGTGCGAGCTCCTGAACCATGTCCTATGTCTCGTCCTGGTCCACCGTAGCTTCCCTGGTGACTTCGCTGGACATAGTGGCCGAGGTGGCCTGATTGGATGAGTTCTTCAATGCGGTCTCGGAGTGTGCGGCACTCCTCGGTGGTGTGGCCGTGATTCTTGTGGTACCGGCAGTGTTTGGACTTGTCCACACTGTTGGGAGTGTGGCCTGGCAGTGGCAGGGTGAGCAGGTTGCTGCCATTGGCCTCCTCCAGAATGCGGACTCTGGATGTGTTCAGGGGAGTGTAGAAGTCATATCTCCCCCCTCTGTTTGCTCTGGCCAATTTCTTGAACTGGCTGTCATTGTTGACTTTTACTTTATCCTTGTGACTCTGCTCTATCTTCGTTGGTCTTTTTCCACGAATTTGGTCACGGAAAGCGGAGTGTTCCTCCATCTGGATGTATCCTGCAGCGCGAGCGCGGAGCTCGTCCATGTCGCGGGGAGACTCACGACATAGGCTGTCGGCGAATGGCTCGGGCTTAAGTGCCATAAGCATGGCATGTAGGGCGACCTCAGGGTTCAAATTTTTGATCTTAACCGAGGTGGCAGCAAATCGTTCCATGAACACCCGGAGTGGTTCGTCGTCGTCCTGCCTGAGGCTGGCCAGGGCGGCCGGAGTGACATGGTGAGGTCGGCTCGTCGCATACTGCGATGTGAACCTTCTGACTAGGGTGCCGAAGCTATCAATGGACTTGGCGGGTAGTTGGGTGTACCAGTTGAGCGCGGCCCCCTTAAGCGAGGTCGGAAAAACCATACACAGAATAACATCATTAATTGTTAGTGTAGAGGTTTACCTGTGTTGTATACAGGTCGATGTGCTCATCTGGGTCCGTTGTGTCATCGTAGCGATCGAGGTGGAGAGACTTCCACCCATGAGGGAGTGGTGTCTCCATGATGCCATCCACAAAAGGGTGGCGGCGGAAGGTTGCCTGATCCCCTGGGATATGAGTAGGGGCCTTGCTGATTTCATGGGCCGTCTTGTGGTCGGTGCATGGGACCGATGCGTGGCAGGTCGTTGAGTCGGTGCCCTAGTCGCGGTCCGGGGTTGAGAGACTGAGTGCTCCTCCTCCTCATTGTGGTTGCTCGCATGAGGAGGATGATTAGAGTGTCGTCGAGGGTGTTGGGCGCGAATCCGCTCGTTTTCCGCGCGTAGCGTCACTAGGTCAGCCTCATTGGCGGTCCGCATTGCGACTAGGTTGGTTTTATGCTTGGCGCGCATGTCCTACAGATCGGCGTCGTGTTGTTGCCGCATCTGTTTGACCTGATCGATCAACCTCCTAAATGCTGCTTCGCTATCCATGGGAGATGGATGATCTAGGTCGTCTGTTACGCGTCTGCTATGGCTTCTGGTGCAAACCATAAGCGTGGCCGATAAGAGCTATCTTGATCAGCCCCACGGTGGGCGCCAAATGTTCTTACCAGAAATCTGCTGTAGAGATGATCCTCCGAGTAAGATTGGTGAGCCTCCTTCGCTGGTACGCTTGATGCTCCAAGATGGGGGTGGTACCTGCAAAAGAGACTCTGATGCTAAAGTTAGGGTTTGTATGAGTATGAGTCTCGTATAAGTAATGCACGTACCTTAGTGTGAATTAGGGTTTCTTTGGGCCGTGGGCCTGATATGAGATATGATAAGATTAGATAATGGGTCTCGTCTGGAGCGAGATTCCCCGAGATCAGTTATGATCTACTTAAATGTCGAGCTGACGTCGCGTAGCGCGTGCCCGAGGTCATGTTGCGTTGTGATGCCGAGCTCGGAGCTCGGTTTCGCAGTATGGATAGTACAATACCTTTTATTCAATTTAGGTAATTATCGAATACATTTTATGCTTTAGAGTTTGTTTTTATCAAAAAGTAAGTAATTTAAATTAAGTTTTGTTTGGCTAATAGAGTTGTTAAGTCTTAGTTTTTTTTTTTTTTGGGTGTGAGATACAAGGAGGAGGAAGCTAAATTACAAAGAGATGAAGAAATGGTGAAAGGAGATGAACATAGGAAACACTCATTAAAGCAAGTGGAAAGTAAGTTTTGGGCGATTTAATGCTCGCTCAAGTGAGTTAAATGATCACTTTGAGCAAGCTAGTTTAGAAGATACCCCCGGAGCACCATGAAGAGCTCGTTCAAGCAAGTTATCTGAGCTCTTTCAATGAGCTAACCTAGTAATGCCAAGCTCGCTTAAGGGAGCCAACCTTGTCACTTGAGCAAGTTTACACGAAAAAAAGCTCATTTAAAACATTATAAAATTACACTACTAGAAAAATTAATATTTGTGACAAATGTTTGTGACGTACGAAATATCGTCACTAATATTGATGAATTTTGTGAGAAAATCTTAATTTTTGTGATGGACTACCATTTATTGAAGTTTGTGACAGATTTTGTGACAAATTAAATTTCGTCTCTAAAAGATCCGTCACAATTTTCGTCACTAAATAGAAAAATAAAATTAGTGACAGATTTTGTGACGGATTAAGTTCCTTTATAGATATTCCCTAACAAAAATGTGTCACAATACTATAATAAATAAGTTAGTAATGGATTTTGTGACAGAATGTTTGTCAACATTTGTATTTTGTCACAAATTCCGCCACAAATAGCTAAAAAAATTTGTGACAAAATTTATGAGTAATTATTGATCCCTCTCAAAATATTAAATTTTATTTATGAAACTTTTATATCTAAGAATTATGCAGAATTAAAGAATATATGTTAAAAAATAAAAAATTTAAAAAATTATGAAATTAAAAAAAAAAAATTTCATGAAAAGACTGAAAAAATTATGAAATTCATTTAATTAAATAATAAAAAAAAGAATTATTTGGTTTAGATTCAGAGGTTGGGAAGTATAAACCTTCTTCTTCTAGATTCTCATATGGTATCTCAAATTCTGAGTATGAACAAATGAAGAATCTTGTTTCAATTTTGTTTGAAGAAAACAAAACATTGAAAGAACAATTGCAAAGCCATGCAGATTTGATTCGTGCTTCACAGGAAGAGTCTCGATTGGTTCGTGAGCAACTGAAGCAATTTATGGAGACATTTTCTCTTGGTGGGTTGGCTTCTCAATCTTCTCGTCCTCCCCATCCTCCTCCTACACATGATGCAGACACTATACAATTTGATGATAATGAGTTAGATGATGATCATGATATAGATGTTTAGGGATGCATTATCTTTCAGTATACTATTAATATTTACTATGCTTTAAACTTATACTTTGTTATGTTTAAGTTTTACTATAGTACTTATCATACATTAGGGATCAACTAAAGTCCTTAACTTTGTTATATATGGTGTTATTTATATCTATCGTATGCTTGACTTTCTTATATTGGTGTTTAGTTACATGCTTTTCTAAAATTGAGAAATTTTTCTTAATTATTTATTTTGTTAATTTTTTTAAACAAATAGACAATTAATAAATTTAGCTTTTTGGATTAATTAATAATTTATTTTCTATATTCATAATTAAAAAATTATATCACAACTAGAGGAGAAAAACATATTCTTCACAAATTGTTACGAAAAAAGTCCTTCACTAAATAAGATCAATAGTTCACAATTTGTGACGGATTTTATTCATCGCAATTTGTGATGGATTTTATTCATCACAATTTGTGACGGACGTACATCCCTCTCAACTTGTGACGTTAATAAGAGGCACATATTCCTCACAAATTTGTGACGGAGTTAGTCCCTCACAAATTTGTGACGGAATTAATCTCTCACAAATTGCGACGAACTTAGAGGTCGTCGCAAATTACGACGAAATTTTATTTATTTATGAACATTTATTATTAGAAATTAGTGACGAAGAATATATTATTTGTGATGCCTTAATTCCACCATTAATTATGACGGATTGAAATTATCCCTCACTAAATATTTTGTGACGCCAATTTTTGTGACGAAATCAGTTCTACCACAAATTCCGTCACTAATTTATTTTGTGACAGATTTTATAAAATTTAGTGATAGTTTCGTTCTTTCTCTAATTTTTATTTTTCTAGTAGTGTTAGTTCTCGAGAGAATAGAGAAACTTCTTCACTTACTATACATTTTAGAGAAATTTGAGAAAATAGAGTGATTAACATTAGCCACTATAGAGTTCTTGAAAGTCTTCCTTTATTTCTTTGTGTGATCTCATTAATTAGTCATGAGTGGCTAATTCACTAGTGTTGGGGATTGACATAGCTATCATACTTCATGTAATTCTTTTTTGTTTTTATTCAATTGATATTTTTATTCAATTAATTATTGTTGTTCTTCTCATAATACTTGTTTTGGCTTAACCAATCTGCATGATTCCATATAACTAATTGAGGTTTGAAAACTGTTTTTATGTGGAGATTATAACACTAATAATGCTTATTACTGTGAATAAAATAAGTCTCATTAGTCAATTTTTGTGTCACTCACCTTAATGTTGGTTGCTTAATAAATTTATCAAGGAATTGAAGTTTTTCTTAAGGAACTAAGAATTTTTCAGCTAAGAAATTAGTGTTTAAGTAAATTTGAGGACTGTTCAATTAACTTAATAATTTCTGAAACTAAATAATAATTGGGTAGAATACGTGTGAGGAAGATTAGTGTTTTATTTTTATTTTTATATTTACTTAATTTAATTTGTTTATATTTTTGTTTTTATTAAATCTCACTTTTTTTTTTCTAGTTCATGATTTGTTTATGCTTGGTAGAATTTTGACCGTAGATTCTCACTACAATCTTGAGATTAAAAATAATTTAAGTCTAAATAAAAATATTAGTTATAAATTAATATACAATATATAACATTATTCTATATTTTAAATAAGTTGGTCTATTAAGCCTATTATGTTTGTTTTAAAATCCTAAAACATTTTTTTTAGTTAAAATAGCTTTTTGAAAAACCAAAGTTTGACCCTTTTTTAATAATGGGGCTAAATCATTGCTCTTGACAAACCACTTAACTTATTTCCACCTTTACTAAAAGGGGGCATGATTATCAATGTGATTTTTATGTCATCACTTAATGGTGATACTTGATGATAAAGACAAAAAACTTAACGGATGAAAGTTTAAAGAATATATAAGATCGATCAAAATTTTGTTTAGAGAGATTCGAAAAAGTTTAAGGAATATATATATATATATATATATATATATATATATAGAGAGAGAGGATGGATCTGTTTACTCTAGGAGTAAATATATCTAAACTTACTCCGTTCAATATCTCATGTTCTACATCAAGTTTCAACGATCCATATATTAAATTTAAAATTCTTAATGCATAGATCAAGTCTGCAAATTTTTAAAAAATTTAAAAATCATTTGATACTTTATTTTATACATTGATTTGAATTAATGAAATGAAATATCAAATGGTTTTCAAATTTTTTAAAAATTTGCATATTTGATCAATGCATTAAGAACTTTAAATTCAACAATTGAATTCTTAAAATTTGATGTAGAACATGTGTTATTGAACGTGGTAAGTCTAGGTAGACTTACTCCTAATATAAACGGATCCCTCCTCATAGGCAATGACAGATGCATGTACAAGGGAGTGGGGGCATATGCCCCCACTAACATTTTACATGCATATTTTTTCATTCAAAAAAATAATATATTTTAAAAATAAAATATATATTTAATAAAATAAATAAATAAATTTAAATTATTATATGTATAAAGTATAAATTTAAAAAAATTATTCATTTATTTGATATTTATCAAACTTTTATAGGAGATTAATTTTCATATGAGATAAAGAATACTCATTAATAATAAATTAATTTTTTTAAAAGTTTAATTTTTTATAAAATAAAAATTGCAGCATATATATTTACCTTTTGTGCTTTCTATTTATGTATATATTGATTAAAAAAAATCATAATAGTAAAGATTGTAATTAGATTTATATTCTATTTAGTATTTTTATTATAAAATATGTTTTGAAATAAATTATCATCTAAAATATTATATTAGATATTAAAAACATGTTTATATTATAAATAAATTAAAATTGATTTTTATATAATTTAACATTTTTTTTTGCTTCAAAAAAAAATATTTATTTTTATGTTTTTATTAGTATTAAATTATTATAAAGTATATTTTTAGGATTGTAGTTCTAACTAAACATTTAAAAAAATATTTATGATAAATAAATAAGTCATATTTAGGATATGTATTTTAAAATAAAAATTAAGTTCAAACCTACTAAATTATAATATAACATAGTCTGACTTAACTTATTTTCATTCTTAATCGTAATCATAGATATAAAAGCTTGTAAAAAATAATTATGATATATATTTATACTTTTAAAAATTATATGTAATATCTTTAATATTATAAATATATAAATAATTATTGTTCCCACTATTTAAAATTTCTGGATCCGTCACTGCTCATAGGTGAAGACAACCTTAGCAATGTTAAAATCTTAAAAGTCATTATCAATTGCTTTGAATTAACTAGCGGATTAAAAGTTAACTTTGCAAAGAGTAGTCTCGGGGGGATTGGAGTAACTAGGGAGGTATTGATATCATATGCTAAAATGCTACATTATAAGTTGACATCTATACCATTTCAGTACTTAGGTATTCCAATAGGGACGAATCCTAGAAGGTGTGACACTTGGCAGCCTATTATTAGGAAGTTTTCAAAGAAGTTATTGGCTTGGAGAGTAAGAACATTATCAATTGCTGGAAAAGTATGTTTGATTAATGTTGTCTTAACATCCATACCACTATACTTCATGTCATTCTACCGGATGCGAGAATGGTGGTAAAGCAACTTACCAAGTTGTAAAGGAATTTCTTATGAGGGCTAAGAATGAGGAGTAAAAAATGGCGTGGGTCTCTTGGAAGAAACTTACCATACCTAAGGAGGAGGGCAGACTTGGCATTAAAAGATTGGACTTGTTTAATGATGCTTTGCTTGTGAAGTGCAGGTGGAAACTATATCATGAACCAAATTTCTCGTGGGGTAGAATCTTGATATCCAAATATGACCTTATAGCTGGGGTACAAGATTGCTCACCGAAACAAAGAATGTCGTTGTGGTGGCAAGATATAATGTTGGCATCAGGAACGGAGAATAATAGCAACTGGTTTGTGGGTGCAGTAGCCTGGAAAATGGGGGATGGACAAAGAACCAGATTTTGGTTTAACTCTTGGGCATTTGAGGATCCGTTTGCAACGAGGTTTAGGAGACTTTTTTTTTTTGTCTTGACATAACAACATAATCTGGTTGCTAGCATGGGATATTGGAGAAATGGGAGGTGGCAATGGAGGTTAGAATGGCGGAGATCATGGTTCGCCTAGGAATTGGACTGTGTGGAGCAGTTAAGAGGAATCCTAGAATCTACTCCCCTGAAGGAGGATGGGATCGACCAATGGGAATGTATGCTTGAGGGGACTGGTGTGTTCTCTATAAGATATGCATATAGGGCTCTACTAGTACAAGCACCAGGAACCCAATAGATAAGGTTTACATCGGTGGTGTGGAAGATCAAAATCCCACCAAAAGTTAAAATCTTTATATGGAGGTTGTTCTTGGATGTTCTACCCACAAAGGAGAATTTACCGAATAGGAATGTTGTACTAGAGACAGACCAACGATGTTGCCTATTTTGTAATGAGGCACCAGAAACAATTCAACATGTCTTATTCTCATGTAGGCGTGTGGACAATGTGTGGAAAAAGTGGCTGGAGTTGTTGCGGAGCCCAACACCTCTATGCCACTTTGCATTTTCCAACTTCTCAGCTCCACCCTCCATAGTATATTCCAAAGAGCAAACAGAAAGATGGATGGTACTTTGGGTTGCTATGAGTTGGTGTACATGGAAAATGTGAAATTGATGTGTTTTCGAACAAGGTGTCTTCGACGGACAAATTTGATACAACATGTATATTGTTGTTCTCATGGTCTTGGCTATCAACTTTGAATAACTCATTCTCTTATTCTTTTACTTAATGGCAATCAAATCCAAGCCTCTATATACTTGGGTAATGATCCTCCGAGTACTAGGGTTGGTCGCTTTGGCAATTTATAGGGGAAGCGATAGTTGGTTCAAGTTGATGTGTTGTTGGTGTGGTAGGGTGGAGTGGGGGGAGGGGTCGGTGGATTTCCGGTTAACTGCTGGTTGTAGGGGTGGGCAAAACGAACTGAATTGAACTGAACTTATAAAAACTATACTGAACTTAAAAGTAGTTCATATGAACTGAACTAAACTAAATATTAGTTCAGACGAACTGAACTGAACTATTCTTTTGTGTCATTGAACTGAACTGAACTATACTATAAAAACTTGAACTGAACTGCAATTTAAACTGCACTAAACTGTTATGATATTTTGAATTGAACAATTTTGACTTATTTATCTATCAAAATAGGACACATTTGTCAACTTTACTTTATTTTCCATTTTATTTAAATTTTTCAAAGGAAAAAAATATAAAATTAAGTCAAACAAACTCAGTGAATTTTAAGCCTAAAAATAAGTAGTTCAACATAGCTCAATTGATCCGTTAAGTTCAACAAAATTGATACAATTTTTTTTCAAATCACTTTTTTTCTAAAATTTTGGTTATTAAACTATCGAGTTAATCTATTAAGACATAACATGTTAAACACATTTAATTTTTATTTTTTTTATAAAAATAGTTCAATTTTTATAATTCAGTTCAGTTTTTATAGTTTAGTACAGTTCAACTTTACAACAGTTCAGTTCAGTTCAATTTTTTTTAAACAGTTCAGTTCAGTTTTTTTTACAAACAGTTCAGTTTTTTATAGTACAGTTCACCACCAGTTCAGTTCAGTTCAGTTCAGTTTTTTTTGCCCACCCCTAGCTGGTTGGACTCTTTTGGTCTTGAGGTATCAGTACTAGAAAATTGCAAAATAGCGACCAAAATTTATCAGTCACTATTTAGCGACTGATTGAGCGACGATTCTGAATAATCAAAATAGCGACTGATTTAGCGACCAAAATAAGTCGTTGCTAGAAAATCAGTCGTTATTCCGGTCGCTAGCTACTAAATTGTAAAAAACGTTGCAACTGAATTAAATTCGGTCGCTAAATAATAAATTTTGATTTTTTAGCGACGGAATTGAATTTGGTCGTTAATTATTAGTTAAAATTAGTGACTGAATTCAATTCTGTCGCTAAATATTAGTTAAAATTAGCGACGGAATTGAATTCAGTCGCTAAATATTAGTTAAATTTAGCGACAGAATTGAATTCAGTCGCTAAATAAGAAATTTTTATATTTTAATGACGAAATTGAATGTTGTCGCTAAATATTAGTTAAAATTAGTGACGAAATTCTATTTGGTCGCTAAATATTAGTTAAAAATAGCGACGAAATTGAATTAAGTCGCTAAATATTAGTTAGAATTAGTGATAAAATTTAATTCGGTCGCTAAGGATTAGTTAAAATTAGCAACGAAACTGAATTCGGTCGCTAAATATTAGTTAAAATTAGCGACGAAATTCTATTTGGTCACTAAATAAAACTTAAAAAAATTTATAAATTGCTTAAAAGTGATGATAATATTGTTGTTGAGTATCAATCCCATTTTTTTAAGAGCAAAACATTAATTTATAATAAAAAAAATGTTTATATGCACTCCTACATAATTAATACCAATAGTTATTTATGTGAAAAAATATTTAGAGGTTTTTTTTTACGATTGGATTTTTAGACATTTTTTTAATTAGAGTATATGAATTTTTTTTAAATTTCTTATTTATTTTGATCCATATTTATAATATATATTTCTAACTTATGATAACTTTATTTTTAAATAAATTTTTATATTTAAATTTTATTGATAGAAGAGATGTGATATCTTAAGGAAAAAAGAATTATAAAATTGATTAGTATAAATTTATTTTCTTAACTATTAGTATTTCTTTATTGTTATGTGATAAAATTGATTATTTTAAATTATTTAACTAGAATCTTATTAATAATTTACTATATGATTTTGATATTTTTGTATAACTAATATCTGGTTTTAAACTTGATATGAAAATATTATGATATAACTAGATAAGATTTTAAATTAATATTTTATTAATGGTTGATAATTAGAAAATAAAACAAGGATAAATATATTTTTTTGAATTTTATATCTTAGATTTAAGATGAATAAATATATTAATTTAATTCATAATTTATTTAAAATGTTAAAATTTAATTTATAAAAAAAATATTTTAAAAGAGAAGGGTTATAATAACATCGGTGTAACTTTTACTAAGTATTACATCGCTCAATAACTTTATATTAAATGTGAATTTTATAAATTCAACCATTAGATTGAAAGTTTTTTACTCTTAGATCATATATACAAAATTTTATATGAATTCAATAAGATAATTTGATACTTCATTCTTGTAAAACAAAATTGACGTAATATATACATTTTAAATAAAATATGAGCACTTTGATTACTTTCAAGTTGTTGTTACATCGCTCAATAACTTTATATTAAATGTAAATTTTATAAATTCAACCATTAGATTGAAAGTTTTTTACTCTTAGATCATATACAAAATTTTATATGAATTCAATAAGATAATTTGATACTTCATTCTTGTAAAACAAAATTGACGTAATATATACATTTTAAATAAAATATAAGCACTTTGATTACTTTCAAGTTGTTGTTCAATTTTAACAAAACTTGATATAAACATATAATTAAAGTGATATGAACTTTCAATCTAACGGTTGGATTTACCAAATTCACATTTATTATAAAGTTATTGAGTGGTGTAATACTTAGTAAAAGTTATATCAGTGTTATTATAACCCTTCTCATTTTTAAATATATAAATTATTACTTAAACTTTTAAATTTATAATAAATAATTTAAATTGTATCATAAAATTAATTTTAAATAGAAATAAGTAGATTGTTAATTATAAAAGTAAGTATATATATATAAATAAAGATTAATTAAATATAATATAATTATTATTATTAGTAATATAATTATTATATATTTATAATGGTTCGGATACACCAAAATGATAAGGATCCAAAGATAATATAAGTATGAGATTTGAGAGTTGAGGATGACTTAAATGAATTAATTTGTACTACTTATATTAATAACATGCATTTGCTTTTCGGAACTTTATCTCATCAGAATTTCACAGTTAAGCATGCTTGACTTGGAGGGTGACCTTCTGGGAAGTTTCCAGAAATTGTGTAATTAAGGACAAAACATGCTAAAAAGTTAAGTATTGTGAAATAAAATCCTTAAGAGACCAAATATGAGTGATTTGTAACGACCAAATTTGCGATGTCTATAAAATTTAATGAAATAAAAAATAAATATTTAGCGACCAATTTATTCGGTCACTAATTTGGTCTCATACACTTCAGCGATCAAAATCATTGTAACCATTTTGTGACTGAAATTTTCGGTCGCTAAACAACGACCGAAAATTTTTTCATCGCTAAATAGCTTAGTGACCAGGGTTTTAGCGACTGATTAAATTCGATCGTTAATTCCGTCGCTAAGATAAATAGCGACCAATTTTGATGGTCGCTAAATTGCATATTTTTTTGCAGTGTATCATTGATGGTAGAGTCTCGGTTAAGATGTCCTTCATAAGGATGATGCTCTGTTGGTGCTACTGGCTAAGGGTGTAGAGGGGCTCGTATTTACGAGTTCTGATGGAAACAAATGGATTATATAGATGAAGCAAAATCTCGGTTGCTGCTGAACATGCGTGTAAGATCTACATGTGCATGGTCTATAATGTTGAACATGTAGCAAAGTTTCGCATTATAATTGTGTAGGGTCTATCATTGTTTTTGGATTTTGTATACCATCGGTACTAAACTTTCCTTTGTTAGTTAGGCTGCTATTTACCATAGTGTAGACGTGTGGGAACCTTGCGATGACACCTCTCATGGGGCAACTACGTGAGTCTTAATTTATTGCCACGAAACTCATGGCGTGACACTTACGAGGTGAGGCAGCTGGATTGTGTGCAACGTGCAAAGGAATCATATGGTATAAAGTTTGGTTTGGTTAACGTGGTCGAGCCTCAAGTCATGCGTATATGAGGATATGTTGGCAGCAGGACATAAGATACAAATAAACACACGGGGTTGGTGTAATGCTTGGTATATGATGTGGGACAATTTATGTAGTGGTAATTATCTGTGTGAAAGTTGTAATTGGTAATTAATTTAGTTATTTAAATTAAGCCCAATTTTAATAGTCGCACAATCTTATATATGTGTTATGGTACCAGTATATAATATATATATAACCTTAAAATTATGATTATTTCAATTTAATGAAACCCAAGCATTTCATATATTTTCTTTTTTATTAATTAAAATTATTCTATTACTTATCATGAATATTCTAATATATTTCAATTGAATTAAAGCATATACGAGTACCTATGTTTCTTCTAAATAAATGAAGTACTTAATTTTTTATTTTTTCAAATACCCTTTTATGAATGGATTTTTTTTTGTTGGAAAACTTATATTGTTTTTTTGGGTAATCAAGCGATGATTGTTCTATATACCAAAATAAAAGTTTACAAATATCACATTATTAAAATAGGAATGATTTTTGTTATTATTTTTGTGTATACTTGTGTGGTTTTTATATTTTAGTCGATAGACTTGATGGCCACATGTTAGAGTTGTGCCAAATATTTAATCTCTTTTATTTATTTATTTATTTGCAGGGTAGTTTGAAATCTGACCATTACTTTCCTCTTGTTTCGCATCATCTTTTCTTTCTTTAATGCATATGTAATTCTTCCGATGGCTTCTTCGACAAACACAATTTTGTTCAAAAATCTAGACACTCATTGTTACAACTTCATAACCCTTTTTCAAAATTTGACCATAAATCTATCATTTTATTTGTGGCATGATTGTTTGTTCTTAGATACCTATGCCAAGTTAATTCCAGGAGCTTTGAAGATTCGTATCTTGTCCCTTTCACCATTTTTCATCAAGATATTATTGGAGTTATATTTTTTTTTTGCGAGGTTAGAGTAAAAAAAATATTAAAGATCTATGAAGACGGGGGCACAAGAATCCATGTGATGTTGTTGTTGTCCCTTGAGTTTCGTCTTTTCACAGTTTCCTTGCTATTTTTTTCAAATGAAGAATGGTGCAAATGTGGAAATCATGGGCATGATATTCAACAAGTTAGTTTCCCCAAAGCTATCTTTGTATTTTGACACTTGCTATTATGTGAAGAATTTCTTACGTACTAGATTATTTCTTATATATAAAGTTAATTGGATGACACAAAATTTCAATTGATATTACTACATGTTTTGTATTTGATTAAATAATGATGCATTACGGTAAGAGTAGATAAAAATGATACATTCATTTGGGTAGTCATCTTTTGAAAACAATTTGTATTATATAGGTTAAGTTATATGAAATTGTAATCATTTATGTAACTTGATATTTATATAGTTGGCTTAAATTGTTTAGTTTCTGGTAAAATGAAAACAAGAAAAACTTTGCATTGCCGCTGAAAATAGATTTATAAGATGATGTGAAAGTAATTTTGAAAGTTTATTGCTTGGTCATTATATGCTAGATGAGACTCATGGTCATATTAACACTCTCTTAAATATACTTATATTTGTTGTAACAATTTTTTAGCTTGTTTTCAAAAGATTTTTTTCCTAACAAAATATGATTAACTATAGTTCTCACTTGTTTACAATAACAAGGTATGATTGCTTGATTTGGTAAAAAGAATTAACCCTCACCATGTATTTAAATTTATCATTTTAGTTTAAAATTTTAATCTAGTTACGTTTTCTTATTTATTTATAAAGGTGGCAAAATACAAATAGCACACTTTTTTTATACTCTTTATTGTTCGGAGAAATCCTATATTGACCCCACAAATGAAAGTTCTAATTATTTAGTGATTTCTACATGAAATTTCACTTCATAAAAGTACTTTGTTAATGTAAGTTCAACTTAACAATCTAATAGGCATTATATACAGGCATAACGCCTATTAGGTAATCAACCAATGATTTTAAGATTTTGCATTTGCATGAATTTCTTTTATTAAATGCAAGTTTTTTATATAAATTTTCTAATTTGTTTAACAGGGACATTGAGCAACAAATACTTGTGTCCAAGCCTATATTTACTAGATCGATTCAAAATGATTTTCCTTTGGCTACAATGCTAGAGTATACTTTGAGCATCGTTCCTTGTAAGGACTTTGTTGATTCAATTCCTAGTGAGTTCCCATTATATCTGGCATGTTCATGAGTGTGGTTAGAACGTGCAAACATGCAATCGAAAACAAATGTTGGAGATGGTTTTCGAGTAAGTGTCTCAAGTACACCTAGCAATTCCAGTGGTGGATCTGAAAAAGATGAAATATATTCATTTCGTGATGTTTATATATGGGGAGAGGTTTTTACAAATGGGGTTTCGCTTGATGGGATTGGAACTCAAATCCCTTCCAAGGAAAATGTACTGATTCCTAAGCCTTTAGAATCAAATGTTGTTCTTGATGTTTCGCACATTGCAACTGGTGTCCAACACATTGCTATGGTAACTAGACAAGGACAAGTGTTTACTTGGGGAAAAGAATCAGGGGGAAGACTTGGTCATGGAATTGATAAAGACTTTAACAATCCTCGTCTAGTTGAATTTCTAAAAGATACTAATTTTGAATTTGTTACATGCGGAGAGTATCATACATGTGCTATATCTAAGTCTTATGAACTTTATACGTGGGGTGATGGAACACACAATATTGGACTTCTTGGCCATGGTTACGAGGTTAGCCATTGGATACCAAAAATGGTTAATGGTCCTTTGGAAGGACTTCAAGTTGTGTCTGTTGCATGTGGCTCATGGCATTCAGCATTGACAACCTCAAATGGAAAACTTTTTACCTTTGGTGACGGGGCATTTGGTGTCTTGGGTCATGGAGATCGAGAAAGTGTGTTGTATCCAAGGGAGGTACAACTATTAAATGGGTTAAAAGCTATGAAGGTTGCATGTGGAGTTTGGCACACAGCTGCTATTATAGAGGTTGCATTTCAATCTAGTTCAAATACTTCACCATGGAAGCTCTTCACATGGGGTGATGGTGACAAATATCGTTTAGGTCATGGAAACAAGGAAACATACCTTCAACCTACCCGTGTTTCTTCACTCATGGAATATAATTTTCACAAAGTAGCATGTGGGAACACAATGACTGTTGCTCTTACTACATCTGGTCATGTTTTTACCATGGGAGGCACAGAAAATGGACAATTAGGAAATCCTTTGTCGATTGGAAAAATGCCTACCCTAGTCCAAGATAAGTTGCTTGGAGAGTTTGTTGATGAATTATCATGTGGGGCACATCATGTTGCTATCTTAACAACAAAAGGTGAACTATATACATGGGGAATGGGTGCTAATGGAAGATTGGGACATGGAGACGTAGAAGATAGGAAATCTCCTACATTGGTTGTTGCCTTGAAAGATAGGCAAATAAAAAATATATCATGTGGTTTTAATTTTACATCATGTATATGCATCCATAAGTGGGTCTCTACAACTGATAAATCTGATTGCTCTAGTTGTCGACAAGCATTTGGGCTAAAAAGAAAAGGGCATAATTGTCACAATTGTGGATTAGTCTTTTGTCATGCTTGTAGTTCAAAAAAGGCATTGAAAACTGCAATGAGTCTAACACCAGAAAAACCTCACCGTGTGTGTGATAATTGTTATGTTAAGCTTAAAATTGTAAATGATAATGGTGCTTCACAGTTAGATAAAAATGCTACTCATTCTCATTATTCTATAAATAGAAAGGAAATATCTAACCAAGAAACAATAAGGTCTACAGGAACTCTCTTGTCTATCATCACTGAACCAGTGAAATACCTTGAGATAAAGAATACAATTCTTGAAAGTAAAAGTTATACTACTTCCTTTGTACGAGCTTCTCAAGTTCCATCTCTTGTACAATTGAAAGATATTATATTTCCAAGTTCACTTAGTTCTACATATAGTGTTTTAAGGCCTACAATACCTCCCAATCCGTTACAAACTTCACCACCACCTACCACTTTGGTGCCCATATCCACACACACAAGAAGTCAAAGCCCAATACGTGCTTCCATTCCTAGATTTTCTGGAAGTCTTAGTGATAGTTTAAAAAGGACAAATGAACTTTTGAGTCAAGAAGTTTCAAAGTTGCAGAAACAAGTAAATTTACAACAAATCATGTCCTTTGATTTTGCAAAAATATATTTTGTCTTCATTAGCAAGTTTATGAATATTTCTTTATATAGATTCAGAGTTTGAAGAAAAGAAATGACATGCAAGACATGGAAATTAAGAAGCTTAACAAAAAGTCTACAGAAGCTATTGCCTTAGCTGCAGTGGAATCTTCTAATCATAGAGTAACAAAAGATTTTGTTGAATCTACTGTATACCAGGTATCTACATTCTATATTTTTATACCAAATAACATATTATTAAAATATTTTCATTTGAAATTAACTAAAAATGGAATAAAAAATTATGAAAATATGACAAAGTTAAGATATATAACATTTCAATGTTGCTACTAAACTAGAGACAAATGGTTTGAGTAAAATCATAATTGGCTTGCATTAACATTTTAAGCTTAATCATTTAGAATAAGAAATTATTAACATTGTATAAAATAAAATCTAGGAAGCTAGTAAAGATTTTTTTTCTTTGTTATCACAACAATGCTTCAATGAATTTATGCTTTCTTCTCATTATTTTATCAATTTTTTTTTGTATAAGGTAACGTGTTAGACATATTACTCTTTTTTGAGTTTGTAGTATATACCTAATATTTCAAAACATTTGTCACCAATTTTCCTTTCAATTTATGGCAAATGGAATAATATTACCTATAGGATAAAGATAAAGTAGAAAAAAGTTATAAATTTATTCAACTAAAGTATTTAGATTTATTGTTTTTGGCTTTATTCAGTTGAAAGAAATGATTGAGAAGTTTCCACAAGAAACTACAGAAAGTAAAAATTTCAAATCTGTGCTTACTCAAGTTGAAGACTTTCTGAAAGAAAATTTAGAATGTAAAGCATCTTCTTCACCACCAAAGTTGGGGTCTATGAAGCAAAATGCACCAGATATATCTGCACCAAGTAGTGACTTCTCCAAACTACAAATAGATAGACTTGAAGAAAATGTGGATGTTACAAAAGTTGATCCTTGTTTGAATAAAGGAAATTTCCTTAATGAAAGTGAAAAATCAATGTTAGATCCTAAACAACAAAATGTATGTGATCTACCTACCTTAAATAGTGGCTTTTCCAAACTACAAAAATATAAACTAGAAGAACAAACAGATGGTATAGGAGGTAATCAATGTCAAGATGAAGGAAATTTTGTTGAAGAAAATAATAAATCAGAGTTAGAGTCCAAACAACAAAATAAACCATCTTCAAATGTTAGCACTTCTGAAATGCAAGAACACAAACTAGAAGAGTATGCCATAGAAGTTGACCCTTACCAAGATAAATGGAATTTACTAGAAGAAAGTAATACACCTAATATGCTTGCCTTAATTAGTGATGTTTCTGAATTACTAAAGGATAGACTAGAAGAGAATGTTGAGGTTACAAGAGTTGATCAGTCCCAAGTTGAAGGATATGTCCTTCAAGAAAGTAATGGTTCAAGATCGTTGGAGTTTTCAAGTGGAATAATGCCTCCACAGAACTTACATAATTGTTCAAGATCATTGGACTCCTCAAGATTTGAGAGACAAGGAGAAATACAAGTTATTGAAAAATTTGAACATGGTGTTTACGTGACACTCGTGTTACGATCTGATGGTATCAAAATTTTTAAACAAGTCAAATTCAAGTAAGTCTTATGTTTCAATTTACTTTTAGTTTGATTTGGTATTTGGATTTGAAATAATTGCCTCAATTTTGTAAAATTGGTGATACTTACAGATTTAACATAGGGCTATTTTTCTTCCATTATTAAGAATATATATATATATATATATATATATATATATATATATATATATATATATATATATATATATATATATATATATAAACACTCACACAAAGACGGGATCTATTGATACTAAATATAAGTCTAAAAATTTACACCAAATTTTATATTTTTAATAACTTTTTCTATAATTGAAATTTAATCAATTCAATAGTTGTCCATCACATTACTTTATTTTAACATATAATATGATACTAAAATATGTGTAAATATTTATTATTGGATAATGTATCTATAAAATTCAAAATCATGTAAAATTTGATATTCATGATCTTGAATATAACATCACACAATTCAATGGTTTGATTGACTAAATTTGCATTATACAAAAAATTATTAAAAGCATAAGATTTGGTGTAAGTTTTTAGACTTACATTTGGTGTCAAGAATCTAAATTCACACACACACACACACACACACACACACACACACATATATATATATATATATATATATATATATATATATATATATATATATATATATATATATATATATATATATATATATATATAAACACACACATAGTAAGAGAGAAAGGAGGGGGAGGGATCCACTTGTTCTAAGAACAAGTCTTGGAATACTTATTCCAACTGTTGAATTAAAAGTTCTTCATGCATAGATCAAATGTACAAATTTTTAAAAAAATTAAAAATTGTTTGATACTCCATTACATTAATGATGGATAATCATAAAAACGTTTTATATGTTGATTTTAAATCTATATAAAGAAATATTATATAATTTTCAATTTTATAAGAAATTTGTAAATTGGATCTATGCATTAAGAAATTTCAATCTAATGGTTAAATCATTAAAATTGGATGTAAAACACAAGTTATTAAGTGAAAGAAGTCTATTAAACTTACTCTTAGAGTAAGTGGATCTCTTCTTGTACACATACATAGAAGGATTAAATTACACTCGTGTAACTTTAACAACTATTATATTCTTCAATAACTTTGAATTCAATGTTATTTTCTCAAATTTCATTCTTAGATTGAAAATTCATTTTACTTAGATCACATTTACAAAATTTTATATTAATTGAAAAGTATTAAATATCTCATTCATATAAATCAAAATTGATGTAATATATGTTTTTGAAAATATACTAAATTTTGAATAGTTTGATTATCCTTTTATTGTTATACAATTTTAACAAGATTTGTTATACACATTTAAGTTAATACAAAGTGTGTATATATATATATATATATATATATATATATATATATATATATATATATATATAAGACGGTTATAAGAATACCGGTGTAACTTTTACTATGTATTACACCGCTTTATAACTTTATATTAAATGTGAATTTTGTAAATTCAACTGTTAGATTGAAAGTTCTTTACTCTTAGATCATAAATACAAAATTTTATATTAATCTAAGATGATTTGATACTTCATTCTTATAAAACAAAATTGACATAATATATACATTTCAAAATATATTAATATATGAACATTTTGAATACCTTCAAGTTGTTGTTCAATTTTAACAAAATTTAATATAAACATATAAAATGATATGAACTTTCAAACTAACGGTTGGATTTACAAAATTCACATTTAATATGAAGTTATTGAGGGGTATAATACTTAATAAAAATTACACTAGTATTATTATAACCCTTCTTATATATATATAAAAAGAGACAAGAAGAATTCACTTACTCCAAGAGTAAGTCTTATAAACATACTTCACTCAATAATTCTTGTTTTACATCAAATTCTTAATACATAAATCAAATATGCAACTTTTTTTTTTAAATTTTAAAAATCATATAATATTTCATTATATAAATTCAAATCAACGTTTAAAGTTTTTTTTATGATTATATGTTAATTTGAATTAATGAAATAAAATATTATATAGTTTTCAAAAATTTTAAAAAATTTATAAACTTTATCTATGCGTTAAGAACTTTTAATTTGATGGTTGGATCATTGAAATTTGATATAAAATGTGTGTTATTGAATAGAGGAAGCTTACCAAAACTTACTCTTAGAACAAGTGGATCCCATACATAAATGCACATACATACACATATAGACACACATACCTTCAACCATACTATCATTCATGGAAAATTGTTAGACAAGTAGCCTCATATAACTTAAGAGAGGGGGGGGGGGGAGGAGGGTGAATTAAGTTTTCCAACTTTTCCTCTTATAAAATTTTTCGAATTACTTTCATATAAATTCAATTCCTTAGATAAATTTATATGTAAAGAATGAAGATACACACTACTTAAACACAATCAAATGAATGAATAAAAGAGTAAGGAGAAGGAATTGTAAACTCATTTTATATTGGTTCGGCCAATCCTGCTTACGTTCAGTCCTCAAGTCTCCAACTTGAGATTTCACTATTCTTATAAACCTTACAAGACTTGAGTCCTCCAACACCTTGGAACTTCCCTTCCTTGTGTTGAGATTCAAAACCACCTAGGAGAAAAACACTTTCTCCTTTATATATTGAATGATAGATTGAGTTTTTCATAATAACTCTCTTGAAGAGTAGATATTATAATATGAAGATCCTTAAAGAACTCTTAAGAATTTGCAAGTAATTATGGCCAAGAAGTTTTTGTCATTGTTTTTCACATTTTAGTTCGTTAACCTCTTTAAGGAAAAATCATTTATATCTATAGATAAAAAATCCCATGGTTGTATCCTTTTATGAAAAGATGTAACTATTTGAATTCTTTCTGAAAAGATAACTGTAATCGATTACAAAGGTTTGGTAATCAATTACAACGGTTATAAATTTGAAATAATTGAAATGTTGTATCTTAGTATTCAAATTTTGAAGTTCTCTCTTCTGGTAATCGATTATAAGGGCTGGTAATCAATTATCAGAACATATTGTTGCATTGTTTCAAAAACTTTTATGTAGAAAACTTCATATTAATAATTTATTTCACAAATCTCTTTTAAGAAATTATTTGAACTATTCTTTAAAGCTTTTGTTAAGTCTCTTGAAAACATTTTTACTTATTTTCAAAAGATTTAAAACTTGCTTAAATTTAAAGAGATTAATTTGAGGTTTCTGAAAACTTATTCTTAAGACCAAGCATACTTACAATTTTAAAAGATTCTTTTACATTTTTAGCTAAGTTGTCAAGACTTATCTATGTACACTTGAGATCTTGTTCTTGCATCAACTTGTTTTAGCTCAACCTTATTTCTTCTTTAATGCTTTAAAATCACTTTAGCATCATCAAAACTTTTGTGCATAATTTCTTCCACAAAAATGTACATATCTATGTAAAATAAATTTAAAAGAAATTTTTTAAAAATTATAATACTATGGGTGGAACAAGAATACTCCTTCACAAGTGCTTTTATTAAATTACTATATAAAAATGAAAAAGGTTATACATTTTATTTATTTATTAAATTAATTTTAACTTTGTATTTTGATTACATAAGAAGTTATAATTTAAAGGAGTATAAAACTATTTAATTGATTTGATCATTGTTTTTTCTTTATTTTATTTATTGTTAGATAGAATCATTAAAAATGACTTGCATCTAATTAACTTACTTGAAGATGCAAATTTAAACATAATATATTGACATTATTCAGTTAATATGATTTTAATTATAATAAAAAATTATAATCATTAATGTTTTATCTAGATTATTTTTTCTAAACATTTCCGTTAGTTTTTTTTTTTTTTTTGCTTTAACATTTTTTATTTTATTTTAATATTTTTCCTATTATTTTATCATTTGGATGCAGTAAACGATGGTTCACTAAAAGTCAAGCAGAAGAATGGTGGAACCAAAATAAAGGTAGAGTACTTAGGAAATATTGTCCAACACATCAAAAATTATCAATTGGAACTTCTAATGTCACATCACTTGTTAAAGAAATTATTGAGACATATCCTCCCTAAAAATATTCTTTCAAAAGGTTTCTCTTTAGTTTGACTAAATGAATTGATATAGAAGGATTATCTATCTACCATGTGCAAAAGAAACACATTTTTTGGCGTGCTAATAAGAAATATAGTATTTTACAACTTAATATGGATATAATCATGTATTAAATGAGGATACAAATTATAAGATTAAAGAATGACAATTATATGAAGGAAAATAAATACATGATTTAAAAAAATATTAAAAAAATATCTTTTCGATCAAAATTATAATAACAACATTAAGGTTTAAAGCTTTCATGTATTCTACCACAATTTCTTACCACTAGGTCAATTCTAATAGTTCAAAATCAAAAAATCTTATATCATAAAAACTTATATAAAAATATTGTAATACATTTTATGCAAAATTCAAAAATAAATACAAACAATATGTCAAGTAATTTTTTTTAACATTTTTTTTAACATCTAAACACATCATTATTAGAAAGAACTCAAATAAGTACTTTTTCTTTAATCTTTTGAACACCTACAAACATCCTTAATATAAAGAATCAAACTAAAATTGTGATACCTTCTAACTCTCAAGTATTTATGAATAATTAATAATATTATTAAAAAAAATTGTAATAAAAAATAACAAAAAATTTATCAAGACATTTTGCAAAATGTAAAGGTTTCCGTAATTGTCCATACATCCTTACTTTAACTAGAAAATATTATAAAGCGAGAATAAATAAATAGTTGTCACTCCAAAGATTGTACAAATATTTTAAAACCAAATATAATCGAAATGTAAAATGACATATATGAATCCAAAATATATAACTAAAAATTCAGGCACTAATGTTACATCTTATTAGAGTCAAGCACCCAAAACAGAGGCTTAAGCCTTTCCACTAGCATCAACATTAAGATGATCTTCACATGTAAGTGACATTTAACCAACATACAAAATAAAAAAATAAAATAAGGAATGAGATGTATCTTACTTATGTTGTCTGTGTAAAAGAAAGGCCAATCAACAAACAAACATATCAATTACAATAAATAATATCACATTAATTGTAAATTAAGCATATCCAAGATATTAATTATGTTATGTATTGTGTCTCAAACATCTAATGCTAGTATGGATGTGACACCATCTCAAATTTAAACTCTCATATAAAGTAGCCTACGAATGCATGTATGTTAGTAAAACAACCTAATCCAAACAGTTGACATGTGCCAAATAGTTTCAACTAAGGTGATATCTACTAGTGACTCATTAGGATTAGAAAGTCATCCTAAAGTACTCCATCATTCATCATGAGCAATATGGAGATCCCAAACCAAGTAGACCCCAAGTTCCATATATGAAGATTCTTAATGTGACCTCAATAGTGTAGAATTCACCTTTAATACCTCAAAACTAAGTTTTATGCATAGGATGCATGTCTCGTACAAGTGTGTTCACATGCGATTCATAACATCTATTAACTTATAAATTCATGTCCCACGTCTCAATACTCACGTCTCATATTTCAATTGTTCTTATATCTCAATTATTCATGTAAAAGTAAGGCCAAGTTCTTGTTCTTAATTCTCAAATATCACAACTCACTCTTTAATGAACTTATGATTAACATAAAGTATATATCTCACACTTAGTACCACAAGTATAAAGTGTAATTGTTGGTCTCTATGGCTCTCACACGTAACACATATCAACTCATGCTTTGCATTAAAACTAATATTGCTCATTGTTGTCATGGTACCTATTGAAAGACTCATTATAGCTTAGTGCCTAAAAGTGTAGAAAATTAACATGAAATGATACTTAGCGAGGTAGGGCTCGCTCAACATCCATAATGCCAAAGAAATAAAGACAAGCCATGTACCTTTAGGAGTCTCGAACTTAATTTCAACTCGTAAAAACCTGTAACTGATATTAAATCCCACACAGTGGCATAATTAAAATTAAATGAAACACTCTTAAAATCAATTGTTATACAACCAATTTTTATAGCCCCTAGCTATGAGAGTATCTTCCTATTTTAGTTGTACAACAACCAATTTAGAAAGACTACTTTTAAAATCAATTATTCAAATAATTAATTTTAAAAGGACTTTTTTACATTGGGTTGTATAACAACCTATTATGCATCAGGGGTTAACACATATATGCAAACGCACACACACGTCTCCACAATAGCAAAATATTGTCATTTTGAGCCTAACCAATGGAGATAATTGTGTGTATATAAATTCATATTCATCCTTTTAATTTGTTTGAATAATGTGAGATTTTTCTTGTATCCCAACAATCCTCCCCTCAAATAAAGGACTATGGTTTACTCTCCCTTGCAATGAAAGTTATCAGTCTATGAGTATATTAAATGATGGCCTATAAAGCTCAGTCATGCTCTAAGTACGTGTACCACCACTCCATCATGTTAACTCATGATGATGGGACATGCCTCCTCACCTTGATGTTACTGGGAAGACTCTCTTACACATATGAATTCATCGTTAGGAAGACTTTTGATACAAAGAATCTTATACCCAGATTCACCTGCCAACTCCATCATACTCATTGAGTCGATCACCTAGTCAAAGGGGGGTTTCACACACATACAAACATATCTCTATAATGGTAAGATATTGTCTACTTTGGGTTTATGCCCTCATGTTTTGTTTTTGGACATCACCCAAAAGGTGTCTTTCCAATGGAGACAATTGTGTACATATGAACTCATGTCCATTCTCTTGTTTGAACAATGTGGGACTTTGCTTGCATACAACAATCCCTTTCTCAAACAGAGGACCATGGTTTACCCTCCCTTGTAGCGAAAGCTATCAGTCCACGAGTACCCGATGGTGGCCCACAAAGTTTAGTTACACTCTATGTACTTGCACCACCACTCCATCATGTTAACTCATGATAACAAGACATATCTCATAACCCTCATGTTACTAGAAATACTCTCTTCTACATATGGACCCACTATTAGGAAGACTTTCAATACAAGGGATCTTATATATCCAGATCCACTTACTAACTTCATTATACTCATTGAGTTGGTCACTTGGTCAAACCAATAATTTTGATACCACTTGTTGTGCACCAAGGGGTTTCACACACACACACATGTCTTCATATTGGTATGATATTGTCCGCTTTAGGTTTAACTTCTCACGGTTTTGCTTTTAGATATCACTCAAATGGCCTCTAACTAATGAAGACAATTACAACACAACTAAATTTAGAAAGGCAATTAAAATGGCTCCCTTCGTTCTTCACCCTTTCACTTTGTGTTTTCATTTTCGCGAAACTCTTTTTCTTTCTCGTGCTTTCTTTTCTCTCATTGTTTTACCACCGCCATCCAATCCTTGTTGTCCATGTCATCATAGTCCATGTGTCACTTGTGCTCTCCCTTGCACTCTTATTCACGCTCTCTCTTGCTTTCTCTCTCCCACTGTTGTGCCACTACCATTGTCCCTATTGGTAAGTGTTTCTCTCATTGTCGTCCTTGTTGGTCCTCTTGGTTGTATACTTGGTTGTTGTAGAAGTGATTGAATATGGTTTTGGGTTAAATTAATTGGTTGTTTGGGGTTTGGGTTTGAGTTTGGTTTTTTGGCTTTTGAAATATATACTTGTTAGGTGTTTGATATTTTTGTCCAATGAACAACATGGTGTTACTCCGTGAGAAAATTGCAGAGGGGTGGAAGAAGAAGGAGAAGAAGAAGGGAATGGTGGGATTGTCAAAGAAGATGCAAAACTTTTAAAATCGGTTATACGCTTTTAAAAGTACAATTTTAAATATTATTGATTTTAAAAGTGTACTTTTAAAATCGATTCTCCCTCAATTTAAAAAATTCAGACCTACAAAATTGATTCTTTTAAAATTTGTTGTATAAAATAACTAGTTTTAAAAGTCTTTTTTCCACTATAGTATACAACATAAGATAAAGTTTTGTTTTGTTGCAAAAATGTTTAGACAAAGTAAACTTTAATAAAGCTTTTTATCACGCATAATCCCACATAATCTTGAGTGTTATTAGTTTTGGTATGTGTAACAGTCTGGACACATCAGAATGAGAGGAATCGAAAAATTGTACGAGTATGAAATTGTGCAGTTGATGATGACTTAAAAGAATTAATTTGTATTATATCTATATATACCAATAAGATCTATCTACTTTTCAGTAACACATCCCTAAGAAGTCCATTTATAGTATGTAAATCAAATAATACAATGTAAACAAAAGTTCCTTTTCATAAAGATATATAATAACATATAAGTTATCATGTTTGTATATCCATCATTTGAGTCTCTAACAATTATTCCAATATTTACATATTCTATTTGACCTATCAACAAATATGCAAGGATACATTTTATTCTTGTTTTGAATAATAACAATGAAATTA
The DNA here is from genome assembly GCF_000230855.2 of Cajanus cajan. Taxonomy (NCBI): domain Eukaryota; kingdom Viridiplantae; phylum Streptophyta; class Magnoliopsida; order Fabales; family Fabaceae; genus Cajanus; species Cajanus cajan. Next base: position 8,547,333 of record NC_138519.1, read on the forward strand.
TCCAATAAAATAGTTAGGATTCTCACAAGAAGATGACATTCTTTGTTAGAAATTAATAAAAAGGATATCAAAATTTTCTAGAATATAAAATATACAACATTAAAACCAAATACAGGACGGCCAAACGTAGAAACCGTTCTCTATGTCGTAGATTTTGTCTTAAATGAACATCTTTATGATAACGAGAGAACCAAAGGAAATTACAAACAAAAAGCTCAATAATCAATTCCGATTTTGACTGTCTTTGTTAATTTCGTCGAGAATCAGAATTAGTGCCACTATGAATGCATAGTCCATGTTTGGATACACCGTAACCATGAAATTATCTTTCCCAAATGCAATGCTTTGAACAGTGTGCTTTTTATGCATCTGCAATTACATCATATTGTACTTGCAAGATTAGAGTTTGAAGCAAGGAAAAAGTAACGTTTGAGATTAATTTTCACAATTAATTAGAAATTATTTTATGTATACTATTAAGGTAATAATCATTATAAATATTAACAAACATCACTGATAACATGCACTTCTTCAATCCATTTGGTTTTAAGTTATTCTACATATATTAAGAAAAATTAATAAATAAATAAAAATAACAATTTTACAAAATTAATCTTATGATTAATTTTCTTTTCTTGATAGGATGACACAATAATGATCATTTTCTAAAGAATATTATGAGATGTATAAATGAAAAATTAATACTACATTAGAAAATTAACATAATACTTATTTTAGGATTTATTTTTTCTTCAACTAGTACAACTGTTATTATGGGATGGAGGGAGTAGTGTATTTTGATTAAATTTTTATCTAAAACTAGTCAAATAATATAGGTAAATAGTAAGTAGTTGTTCCAAATGAAGTTGAATTTGATTATATTTTAAGTAAAGTCTTAAATTTAAGTTTTATGAATAAAATATAATTAAAAAGAGAGACTTCATTAAAGAAGATTAGTCAGATCCTATGATGAAAATTAGTTATTAAAATAACACTACATACTTTGAAGTTTGAACTAATAATTAACATGTTTGAAAAATAAAAGATAACTCACCTGCGCAATAAAGTTGAGAGATTCACCAACATAAACAACACATGATCGATCGAACCAGCTTCCTTTGACCTTAAAGTCACAAACTTCTTCTTTAGTATTATTAGCTAAGAACACATCTAATTTTGTCTTTAGCTGGAAAATGGACGATCGTTTTACACTAAAAATCAAATCTTTCAACTCCATGCTTTCACCACGGAAAACTTGCCACCGATCATGAGCTGTCATCATCTACATAAACAAATTTGAATTGTTTCATAGGATTATTCCAATATGACGGACTTATCTATAAACACAATGCTAAAAAGATAATGAAAAAGAAATATTTATTCAAAGGAATAACATGAACACATCTTTCTAAATAGAAAAACTGAAATAGGAGTATTGTAATTTTAAAATTTAGATAGCCGAACAACAATTTTAATCATCTAAGTTCAAGAAAAACAACATATCCAATCCAAGAAAGTATGTAAGTTTGTTAATTCATATTCTTCAAAATTACCTATTAAAAAAGAATCAAAGTACAACGTAATTAAGTCTTAAGTATTATCAAGATATTGATTCAAGTGAAACTAAATTCAATCCTCTTAAGTAAAATGTTTTGAGTTCAAATTTTACAAATACAAAATACATAATTGAAAGAGGAGATCTAACAAAAAGTGATGGATTAGTTTTTTGAATAGATATTTCACATTAACATGATTAAAAAAATTATAAATAATAAAATACATTAAGATATATGATCAAACCTTCCGGCGAAGGGTGAGGACAGGTTCTCCGGCGGCATCAAGTAAGACACGGTGATCATGGAGGGTCATGAGAGAGGCCTTAAGGTTGAAAACCATTTTGCCATTGACATCGGTGACGGTAAAGCTATCAGCTAACGTCAGGACCTTTCTCACAATTGCTAGGTCGACATTATATGGAGCACAATACTTAGGGTTGACGATACCTTGGTTTTGCATCACTGCAACTTTAAGTTTTCTGAGTAATTGATGGATGTGGATATTATTGACCTTTCTAATTTCTTCCGAAAGTTTTGTGTACTGTGGCTTGTGGGTATGTATTCTTTGATTGATTGAATGATATATACTTGAAATATTGTTATATATAAGTGTGTGACATGAGATATATATATGAAGTGGTCAATGATCAAAGTTTGAAAAAAAATTTGAAAGTGGACAGACAATGTTAAAGTAAAGCCGTGGAGGTAGAGGAATGCCATAGAAGAAGACTTTTTTTTTTTTTTTTGTTATTAAGAAGACGACTAATTCTAGTTTCTTTCTTTTTTAATTAGATTATATTTTTTTTTCTTTGAAATACTCTTGTTTGAAACGAGTAAGATTGCAATATTTTAAATATATATATATTTAATAGAGTTAGATACTCAGAATTAGAATTCAAAATTACTTATTACACTTGAACTCACCCAAGACTGGTATGAAGACCAGTTCAAGTTTAAAGTTGAAACTCTTTTTTGAATATATATTTGAACAAATCCAAAGGAGCAGCGTGGAGACGTTTGTTAACTAGTCTTTATTATTATATGTTAATTGGACTAATTCTGTTATACAATACGGAGTATTGATCCGTAGGTGGACGTTAAATATATTAATTATTCTTTTTGAAGGTTCATGAAGACATTCAAGTTATTGCAAATGATATGAAGAGATTTGTCAACAAAATGTATGTACTTTGCTGACGCTAAAGCTGTGTTCAAGGTTATGCTCTAAAAAATTATAATTAAATAAGTAGGATAATTACAACGATTTTTTTTTTCTAACAATGGCAAACTTTTACACTTGAATCCCCCTTGATTCAATAACTCTCAAAGTTATAAAAGTTCAGAAGAGTAAGTTTGATACATGAAATTAATGTTGTATGTAGTTTAAAAAAATATATAAAACAAATTAAAAAGAATTATAATAGAGAAAGAAGTCGCCAATTTGAGTGCCACTACAACTCCAAACCTTTCACTATTTCCAACAATTTTGCACTAAGTGGATTATTATTACTCGTCGAGCTTGTTAAACTCACTACAAGAAAAACGTAAATTTTTTACGGACATAATTCGTCGGTAAAAAGGAATATTTGTCGGAAAATTTTCAATTTTCAATAGATGCAAATCCATCGAAAAAAAGGGCGTAAAAAAAAACCGTTAGAAATTCTCGACAGATATACCCATCAGTAATTGTTTGAAAATCATTATATGATTCCGACCGATAAATCCATCAAATTTTTTTTTTAATTTTAATAAATTTATTAATACACGCCACTTTTCAGTCTGTTTTGTCTCTATTTGCACAATTTCTAAGAAACTTATCAGAAAGTCACTCATCCCTGTATTACTTCAAGTCAAGGGCAGAGATGAGCCACTAAAACCTTAGAGATTGTAACATCCCGAATTTTCTACTAGTATAATAGGTTAATTATTGTTTATTTTTATATTTATGGAGGTTATTTTCTTATAGATATTTTAATGGATTTTATAGAATGTTTTAAAGGATTTTTAATAATTATTAGTATTTTAATAATGAATATTTATGAAAATTATTGTTGTAATATTTTAATTTTTAGTAATCCAGAACGGGCCGTTCCAAACTACGAAAATGGCCTATAAAAGACTATGTGGGAATGTATGTTGGGTAGTGTGATTGGCCTTCGATCCTATGTTTGTTGTATGCTTATGTATGAGGGGGTTTTCTCAATTGTATCTGTCTCATTTATTGTTCCTCTTGTATGTAATTAATTGTATGATTTGAGATTTTTGTGAGTTCCTACGGGAAACCTTATGAGAAATAGACAAATTTTGCATGTTATCTAAATATAAATGTATAATTTTGAGATCTCTATGGATTCCTATGGGAAACCCTAAGGAAATTTGTAATTTTAACAGGCAAAATGTGAATGTTTTCTGTTTCGCTCTCTGATTTCTCTATCGTGTTCCTTGTTGAATGAGATGAATGAATATGTGTTTAATTTTGAAAATAAACAAGTTTTGATATGAATTAGAGTGCTTTGTGGGTTCCTGTGAAAACCCTATGAGAAACAGACAAATTTTAAATATTTTCTATTTTATTCCCTGAGTTTTCTGTTGTTTTCCTTAATGTTTATGGAGTGTAAATATGTGTTTAATTTTGAAAATAGACAAGTTTTAATATGGATTAAAGTGCTTTGTGAAAATTGTGAATGACATGTGATAATGTGATATGGTAATGAAATATGATGATGAAACGTGATGATGAAATGTGATATGATAATGAGACATGATAATATGATATGAGAAAAGCATCGCGTCTTGATTGACATGCATCATGTGCATAAATGTTTTTAAGGGTACGATATGGAATACACCACCAGAGAAGGCCCCCAAGTGTAAAAGCTTTGGGGATTAGTCCTTGGGGATAGCTCAGTTTATAAGTCTCAGTCTCGCCCATTGTGTGCATGGGATATATCTTGCGCGGCTTAGCTATCCCGACGAGACTCTAGTAGTATGTCCTTCTAGTGAGAGTGCGCAGAGGGTGTGACTCGACATGTACTCCTAGACTACTCTTCATGTATTACTAGCGGCAATATGCCATGTGATATGTTATTGGCGCCACATGCATGATAAAATGTAGTCTGTGTCCATACATGTGCATTTTAATGTTATATGAAGAATTGATATGTCTTGGATGAGTGAGATGTGATGTTATTATTAATTTATCTATGTTATATCTGTTTTGTTTGCGTTTGGTTGTCCGGCTTATATTTCTACACTGTGAGCCAGAGTGAGATGTTTCTCACTCTCTTTTCTCGTGTTATTTTTCTTTGACTGTTATACAGGTAATCATCAACGTGAGGCTAAGGATGTTCGTGATGAAGTTTAGGCTTCTATGTTGGGCTTTGCTCTGATAGGACATGTGACATCGAGGCATAGATAGGATTAGTTTAAGATGTTCTTATTAAATTATTTTGGAAAACTCAGTTTTATTTCTTTGTAATTTTACCGGCATGTTATTTGGATTAAGTTTATGAATGTGAGCTCTTTACCCTTACGTGGTTGAAAATTTGATTTTTAATGATGAAAAATTTTATTCTTTTTTATAATTATTGTATATGTATGTTGGGGTAGAGGGTGCCACATTACATAAGCTTATAGGCTAAAAATTCTTTAATGAATCAGGACTATCGACCTTTGGAATAAGCCACTATAAGAAAAATGCAAATTACCAACAGATACAAATCCGTTGAAACATTTATATCTTTGACGGAAAAAAAATTCGTAGGAAAAGTTATATTATCGACAGATAATTTCCGACGGTTAAAAATCTGTTGAAAAATTTATATTTCTAACGGATAACTTTTTACGGATATAAATTCATTGGAAAATTTATATTTTTGACAGATATATCCATCGGTAATTTTTTATGGATATATCCGTCGGTAATTTCTGACGAATTTATCTGTCGGTAATTTCTGACAGATATAAATCTTTCGAAAAATTTATATTTCCGATGAAAAAAAATTCATAGGAAAAGTTATATTATTGATGGAATATTTTCGACAAATTTATATTTGTCAAAAATGTAAGAATTTTTGATGAAAATTGACAATCATATATTAAAAAAGATCATCAATAAAATTTTAAATATTTATCTATCTATATATATATATATATATATATATATATATATATATATATAGAGAGAGAGAGAGAGAGATAAAGAGAGAGAAAGAGAGGAGGAGGCGGAGGAATCAAATGATTCACAAAGTAACTCTTAGTAAAGTTACTCCGCTCAATAACTCATGGTGTATGTTGAATTTCACATCAATCCAATTATTAAATTAAAAGTTATTAAATTTTACTAATAATTAATATAGAAAAAATTGATTAGCATTGGAATAAATTATTTGTAAACAATATAGTTGAAAAATTACATATTTTAAATTATTTAACTAGAATCTTATTGACAATTTATTATATGCTCTTGATATTTTTGTATAACTAATATCTGGTTTTAAATTTGATATGAAAATATTATGATATAATTAGATAAGATTTTAAATTAGTATTTTATTAATGGTTGATAATTAGAAATTAAAACAAGGATAAATATATCTTTTGAATTTTATATCTTAGATTTAAGATGAATAAATGTATTAAGTTAATTAATAATTTATTTAAAATGTTAAAATTTAATTTATAAAAATAATATTTTAAAAGAGAATGGTTATGATAACACCAGTGTAACTTACTAAGTATTACACTGCTCAATAACTTTATATTAAATGTGAATTTTATAAATTCAACCGTTAGATTGAAAGTTTTTTACTCTTAGATCATATATACAAAATTTTATATTAATTCAAGATGATTTGATGCTTCATTTCTTGTAAAACAAAATTGGCGTAATATATACATTTTAAAATATACTAAAATATGAACACTTTGATTACCTTTAAGTTGTTTTTCAATTTTAACAAAATTTGAGATAAACATATAAAGTGATATGAACTTTCAATCTAACGGTTGGATTTCCAAAATTGACATTTAATATAAAGTTATTGAACGGTGTAATACTTAGTAAAAGTTACACCAGTGTTATTATAACCCTTCTCATTTTAAAATATATAAATTATTATTTAAACTTTTAAATTTATAATAAATAATTTAAATTGTATGATAATATTAATTTTAAATAAAAATAAGTAGATTGTTAATTATAAAAGTAAGTATATATATAAATAAAGATTAATTAAATATAATATAATAATTATTATTGGTAATATAATTATTATATATATTATTATATTTTTATAATGGTTCGGATATATCAAAATGAGAGGGATCCAAAGATAGTATAAGTATGAGATTGTATAGTTGAGGATGAGTTAAATGAATTAATTTGTACTACCTATACTGATGACATGCATCTGTTATTCGGTAGTTATCTCATCAGAACTCCTATAGTTAAGCGTGCTTGACTTGGAGTAATATAGGGATAAGTGACCTTTTGGGAAGTTTCCCAGAAATTGTGCAGTAAGAGCAAAACACGCTAAAAAGTGAAGTGTCGTGAAATAGAATCCTTGAGAGACCAAATATGAGGGTTGTTACATTAATAAATTTATTAAAATTAAACAAAAATTTTCCGACGGATAAATCCGTCGAAATCATATAAAGATTTTCAAACAATTTTCGATGGATAATTACCGACAGATGTATCTGTCGGTAATTTCTGATTGATAATTACCGACAGATTAAATTATTTCTGACGGATATTTTTTTCTGACGCCCCTTTTTTCGACGGATTTGCATCTGTCAAAAATCCGTCAAAAATAGAGAATTTCCGACAGATTTTCCTTTTTACTGATGGATTATGTTCGTAAAAAATTTGCGTTTTTCTTGTAGTGAGTACCACCAGAGCCTTAAACAAAGACGAATTAATTGAACCAAATAAAAAGACATCATTCACAGTATGTCATACCTCACACCTTAAAATATACCAATATTTCTTGAAGAAAACAATTGAAAACCATCAGGGTCTAGAGTCTTAAATGACTTCATACTCATCAATACCCGACGAACCTCCTTTTTCGTAACAAGTGATAACAAAGCTACAACTGCCTTTGCACTAAGTCTCGGAGGGATCCCAAGTTACCTGTCCACGAAGTTTCCATGATTATCCTCAAAAAAATAGGTCCTCATAGAATCTCCTAGTTTCATGTTGTAGTATTTTTGAATTAGTTGACCAAGAACCATCTTAGATAAACAATCCACGTATTTTTTTTCATCTCCAGCAAGCAAGCGTCTAGGCATGAAAAAATGTAGTATCCCTATTCCTATGCCTCACCCATTATTCTCGTGATTTCTGATACCACAAAAACTCCTCTTGAAGACAAGCCTCAACCAACTCCTCATGTAGTAGCTTCTCCAACCTGTTAAGACTTTCTTAAGCATTATTTTCAAGCTCCAACTGAACACCCTTCAATCTTGTTTGTACCTCCCTTTTACATTTAAATATATATCCAAAAACATCTTTGTTGAATATTACTGCCTTGTATTTAATAGCATTGAGACTCTTACACCGAGTAACTAAATCACACATAAAGAATACATATAATCATAAAGTGATACTTAAATAAGTGAATTTTGATATTTGATATGAATTTGGTGATGACTAATTTACGATGTCTTTAACCAATGACTTATAGGAGACTAAGAGCTATAAAATATAAGTGATCATAGCAACATTTATATTAAAACTAATTATTATTTTATAAAGTTAACTAACACTTAGTAACATTTTTAAAATTACAAAAAAATCACTTTGATAATATTTGAAAAATGTTATCTAATTATGTAAAATGTTATTAAAAGTCTTTAGCAACATGAATCATACAATATTCAATAATATGTCACATAAATAAATTAATAACATTTATACACAATTAAGTAATATTTTTAAAATATTGTTAAAAAGCTTTTTTGTTTTTGTTGTAGTGATTTATCATATAATGTAAGAAGTATGTTAACGTTTACTTATATGACACAAACTCATTATTATGATTGAGTACCAACTTTGTAGGTTTGCAAATTGCTTCCTTACACACATTAAATTGTACCATTACTTTACAACTTGTTCTTCACTTCACCTCAAGCTTCAATGTTTTTAAATCCTTGTTTAGAACCAAAAAGTATTTTGTGCATATGAGCTTTCTGTCATTATCATAATATGTAACCCTTTTCCCTTTCTAATGTAACGCCCAATTTATTTAACAATAATTATATATTTTGTTATATAATATTTTCGCAATAATATCATTAACAATATTTTTTTTAAAAGATAAAGATGAAGAAAAAGAATATTTTGTAAAATTATACATGACATATCGTTCTAAAATAGTTACAATAATTTACTATTTTGCACGTTATTTATTTCTTCCCCTTCTATTACAATAATTACATCGATAGTGAAAAGAAAATTACAATTGAAATAATATGATTGACAAATAAAATTATAATAAATCCATCAAATAGTCTCCATATTCCAATTTCTTCCAAGTAGAACAGCGGTAATAACAACTGCAAAATGATCTGGAATCCCAAGTAGATCCATCTATTTTATAATATATTTAATTTTAAAAAACGAAAAAAAGAGAGGAGTAAGAACAATATCCAATAAATACAATAATTCAAAAAAATATACGGAATTATTTATAATCAATATTAAACATATATATATATATATAAATATATATATAGATCATATATTAAATTTTCATGATACAATAAAATTTGAATTATACTTGTAGTGACTAGTCAGGATAAATGAGCATCATCATAATATCAACCAATAAAAGAATATTTCACCTTAACCAACAATAGGATATTTCACCTTCATTTCTTACTCATTTAAATCCCGAAGGTCAAACCCCCAGCTACAAATAATTCAAACTTTATCTTCTATGGCCATAGAATAATATTTATCTTCATAAATACGTGAAGAAATAACAACAAGACGAGTCCAAGATATCACAACTATATCATAGTTGATTATAAATATATTTACAATAAATATATTTACGTAAAAAGAATATATTAAGAATATCAATGATACAAATAAAAATGACAATCATTATAAAATAATTAAACAATATAAAATATGAACACCTTAATAATTAATATGGATAAAAATAATCATAAGTTAAGCAAATAAATGAGGTTAGGGACACCCCACTAAATAAATATACATAAAAAAATAACATAAATAAATATACATAATAGTATATAAAATTTTAAAAAGATAAGGTTCTCCTCCCCCTTACCTGGATAAGCAGGAGCTAAAACTTGAGCAGAACCTCTCCCTCTGGATTCCCTCTTTCTTTCCCTCTCTTTCTTTCTCTTTCTCTTTCTCTCTCTCTCTCTCTTTCTCTCTCTCTCTCTCTCTCTCTCTCTCTCTCTTTCTCTCTCTCTCTCTCTAAGATTTTCACTTCTCACTCAGTTATAATTTTTTTCAACCCCTGCCTCCTATTTATAGGCATCCTGGCGTACCCGGAACGGCCCGTACTGAATTCGGAACGGGCCGTTCCGAAGCCTTCAAATATACACAAAATTTTCAACTGGAACGGCTCGTTCTAAAATCAGAACGGCCCGTTTCCAAAAAGCAGAACGGCTCGTTCTAAAATTGGAACGGCCCGTTCTGGAGTTCACTTTTACACAGGTTGACCATAAGGAGAACGGCCCGTTTTCAACTTGGATTTTTAGGTCATTTTGTTTATCTGGAACGGCCCGTTCCACTTTTTGGAACGCCCGTTCCGCTTTTTGAAATGGCCTGTTCTGGGCCTGAAAAACAGAATTTCATTTTAAAAAAATAAAATTTTCATAAATATTTAAATTATTATTAAAAAATCTAAAATCTTCTAAAAATTGTTTTAGTTAATTAATAACTATAAGAAAATAATTTTCATAAATATAAAATAATAATTAACTATTATATAAAATTTGGGATGTTACATCTAACACTACACCCATGTTGAATACACAAACTTGATACAAGTTATAAGCCTCGTCTTTGTTATGCATAAGTTGACTGAGAAAAAAATCCTTTGGACTCATCAATTTCAAGTGATTGGCATTCATAAGATTTCATATCCTCCGTACACATAAAATTAATTTAATGTTTTTCTTAAAACAAGAAGAAATTAGGAAAAAAATAATGTTAAAGCATTATTTAGAAAGAATAATCAAATTATGTATAAAGCAACAATAAACTAATGATTTGAAAAGAAAATTTATAAAAATTCAAAACAACAAAATATAACAAACTAAAAAAGAAATGAAAGTAGAATAAGTAAAGGAACGGATAGTTCATTATAACACGCTTAGATGTTTTTGATGAGGAGGCAACTAAGACAGTTCAAAACTGAACCAATAAAAATAAAAACTTCAAATTGATTCAAAAATCTGAAAATCAATGGAAATTTGAAAATTAGCGGTTTGGTTCAATTTTTAAATCTCTAAAATCTTGCAGTTTTGTTCAATTTTTGGATTGAAACGTGAAACTAACTCAAACCAAATCAAATCGCAGTTATTCTTAAATATTTTTTTCCTTTACAAATGAATAACACATGTATACAAAATTATGTTTTATAAAATTGTAAGCTACAAAAAGGCTTTCTCTCTCCAAATATATGTTATAACATTTAAAAAGTATTTTATAAAATTACAAGCTACTAAACTGAATTTTAAAATAAAAATAAAAATTATTTATAATTTGATTTTTTTAAAATCACAAACTATATATATGAGAAAAAGTATTTAATATGATAACTAAATTTGTATTAAAAAAAATATTTTTATTAATATAGTAAGCTGATGTTAAGTACATTAAGTAACTTTCTTAGCAACTGTTAAGTCTCAATTTTACTTCTTTTTAGATGAGACTTATTGAACAAATTACACTCATCCTCTGAACCATTGCAATATAATTGTTCTCTTTTTGGTTCATTTTGTGTGCAGATATAACTAACCCAAATTCAGCTAACAATACCTTAATACACCTCATTTTTTGTGCAGGTATTGAGCTAGTGACTTGAGGATTGAAGACTCTTAGGATTGGAAACCTAAGAAGCTAAGGAGCAGAGAAGAGGTTCTGCGCCGGGCTCAATATAACCCGCGCTGGGCGTGACAAAAACAGAGTATTTCATCTCTGCCAGTTATATTGCGCCGGGCGCAAAAGGAATTGAGCCGGGCACAAAAGGAATTAAGCCGGGCGCAAAAGGAATTGCGCCGGGCTTGTGTTGAGACAGAGAGTGCTTGACTCCTCTGGAAGAACTTGCGCCGGGCGCGAAGAATTGTGCGCCGGGCACGGAACCCTAATCTGATCTCCCAGGCTCGTATTTGAAGCCATTTTCGGGGATCTTTCTCTCCATTCTCACATTGGGCACCTCCAGGAGCTGCGGAAGGGATTCCCAGGGCTTGGGATCGTCCGTGTGCGGATCTTTCCTTCGGTTCTTCATCCTCCTTTCATCTCTATTTTGTATTTGCCCTCTTTGTTGAGTGGTTTCACCCATTTTGTGGGGTTAGATGTAGCCAACATACTCTATTGTAATCCTTACATTTTCAATGATATATATATTTGTTGTTTTATTCTTTGTTGTGTTTGTTTCTATTCTTAATGCTTACTTTGGATTGATCACCCTTTGCATGATTTAAGGTTCCATAGGTATTGGAAAATAACCTTTGAAACTAGTTCTGAAACATATGCCTAGTGGTGATTGTATCTAGGGATAGAGCTTGACCCATTAGTAGTCTTAAACCCTAGCCCGTAATGCGGGTGTAGATATTGGGTACTCAAGGGATTGATATTCAATATCCGCACCTAGGCTCTTCTCTAAGGGATTAGGTTTGAGTAAACTTATGGGTTGACTAAGCAATGAATTTAACAAGAGATTAAGGATACATTAGTGTTACGTTCGGTGAAATCTGATCCCCACAGCCTCACAATACCATTATCCCATTTCTACTCTTTCCCATTCTAAAACTAATATTTTTATAGTTTTAACATTCCAATAGTCATGCTCTTCATCTCACATTTACATGACAAACTATAATTTGGAATTATTCTTTAGTCACGAATAGTCAATAAATGCTTATTTTACCTTCTAATCCCTGTGGATACGATATTTTTACTACTTGAACGGCCGGTATACTTGCCGTGTTTGAGACCGTTGATAGAATTAAACTGATTTACAATTATAACAAAAGTACTTCAACGGAAATCTCAACAAGTTTTTGGCGCCGTTGCCGGGGAGCTTAATTTTAGTACCAATCTACTGAGGAGCTTAATTTTAAATAAAATTTTCTTATGAGTGTTTTAAATAAATGGACTCCTGAGCTAAGTCTTCAAGACATTTTTCTTGAGAGAAAATATTCATCTTGAACTCCTTGATTAGTAGTCATTGTGTGCTCATCAATCAGCTAAGACCAATAGTGTTACATAACAGTTCAAATATAGTATCTATTGAAACTTCTAAGTTGTAATACTTTGTTAAGTAGTGAACAAAATAAATTTGAAACATTTGAACAAAAAGCGTCTCCATGATGCTTATACAAATGGTGCCCACATGATAAGTAGAGTCATGAAACACAAAAACATTTTCAAAGAAGAAATTCACTCACAATCCATTGTTTTTCAATTAGAAACACTAATCCTTACAATAAGTGTTTATCTCTTAATTCAAATAATGAAGGGTGAGTGTTTCCCTCATTTCATGCACTAAATCACATCAAATCAATTTTGTTATCCACAAGTTACAAAAATGAGTTAAACATGGGTCACTAATAACTTTTAGAGGATTGTAATGAGACCTAATCTATAAGAAAACTTGATTTTCCTAGAATGCAAAGGTCTAATTGACAAGAGAGCAACTTCACTCAACCCTAAACTTTTAAAACTTTACTTAATGACTTCTCTTACTCCTTTTCACTACCTTTTTCTTTTTTCATTTTATTCACTAATTCCTCTTCTCCTCTATTAACATTTGAAGAAGAGAATTTTTAAACACAAGAAGTTGATATTTGATATTTGATTTTTTTTTTTAACGGGCCTTGAGGTTGTATCTATGTAAGTATTACTCCATCTCCTCTCCTCTGCCCCATACCATCGTCAACATATTAGCTAAGCTATTGAACCAGAAACCAATACTAAAAATGCCTATGTATACTGAAACCAAAAATACACTGGTGGTTAAAAAAATTGAAGAAAAAAAAAAGAGAGAGGAGAAATTATAAGAAAGCACTCACAGGATTATAAAACTAGACTGGCCATCATCAACTTGACTGAGGTCCTGAGTAAGTCAGTAAGTCATTGAATCGTATAAATCAATATTTATTAAATTTTATGCTTGAATATAAATATACGTTAAACTACTCATACATATAAGTAAGTATTGCACTAGTGGGGAGGTAAATCTTGTCATCATAAAATGGATGGTGGATGGTGTCTCAGGCAGCAGCCAGTTCAACCTAATTCTCATTGGTTTAATTAATGCATGTCACATCAAATTGTCGATTACAATTAGTCAATTACCCAAACTCATAGTCACTATAATTTTATATATTTTCTCACAATTTGTCACGGTGGGTCGGTTCGAGTTGATTTTAATAACACTGCTCACAAACACGGGCGTGTTGAAAAAGGGGAAGGCAAAAAAAAAAAAAAAACAAAGCTGAAGATAAAGTTGTTTGGCTTACCCAAACTCGATTACATGCTATTATTTTATGCACCCAAAAGAAAACTATAATGTACCAAAAGAAATGCTATTATTTTATATTTTTATAATTTTGGTGTTTGTGGTGCTAATTTGATTGTTTGAGAGAATGTAGAAACTGTGTAAAATGAAAACTGGGAGAAATGCAACTGGTTGACCTAGGTCCATGTGTATAGTGGATTAGACGCACCCCTTGATCTGGGTCTTGTGAGAGGTGTGGCGGTTTAGGCCCAATTTAGGTTTGTTTTTCTTGCACCGCTATTTTTTTGGGCTCGACCCAGTTGTAGCTTTTAGTAACATATTTTTAAAGTTAATAGACTTACGTTTTCGTTTGAATACTCACTCACTCACATTTTTATGCACTCAAAACAAAAAGTGTGTGTTAATGAATTGTGTTGAACTAAGTTATCCTTTCAAAATGTTAAAATAAACATTAGCTGGCTAGTGCAGCACGTTAAGCACTCACAAGACTGTCCACTCCAAACTCTCTCCTAGCCAGAGTCTGGGTTCGACCCTTAACCAATTTTTTTTTTTATTGGACTATTGAGTCCCAATTCTTTCCTTAAAAAAATTAAGTGAATCAATTTAACTTCATGTGAATATTGTAAACAAAATTAAGTGAATAAATGAAATAATGTGATTTTTTTTAGAACAATAAATAATGTAATTAAAAATATATACTTAAATGATTACATGTTATCAACGTTCGATTCAACTGATTAGGGGTGTTCATGGATTGATTTTTTGATAAATTTGAACCGAACCGAATCGAACCGTTTCATAAAAGTGGATCGGTTTGATTTTTTTAAAATATAGATCAGTTTTTTTGAAATTGAATCGGTTTGGTACGGTGCAGTTATCCACTTTTTACTTATATATGAATCGGTTTTTTTTTTTAAAAC
Organism: Cajanus cajan; assembly: GCF_000230855.2. Classification (NCBI taxonomy): domain Eukaryota; kingdom Viridiplantae; phylum Streptophyta; class Magnoliopsida; order Fabales; family Fabaceae; genus Cajanus; species Cajanus cajan. The sequence continues at coordinate 8,562,540 of NC_138519.1, forward strand.
CAAACTAAACAGAACCGATCCACTTTGTAAAAATGGATCAAATAACTGAACCGGTTTTATAAAGTGATTCGGTTTGGATTTTTTTCAAAATGGATCGGATTTTTTAATACGGATCGGATCGGTTCGGATCAATTTGGATTTTTTTGCACACCCCTATGACTAATGTTGGGATTGGGTCTCAAACTTCAAGATCTTAAGTTCAAGTTTTGAGTTTGATAAAAAAAAAATTGATGTTGAGAGTGATAACCTTAATGTACTCAAGATCTTGAGAAAAACTAGTTTAATTTCTAACAAAGTTGATAGATACTCCTATACCAATTTCATGGTACCAAAAAAAATGATTAAACATCAATACAATTTACATCAAATATAACATTTATTTGTGTTAACTTTGTTGTGATGTATTATACAGATAAATTATGTGATTGAGAAATATTTTCTAATATTATGAAAGATAATATATATTTAAATTTGAAAATAAAATATCAATATAATATTTTCATTATAATTGAATTTAAAGTTATTAAAAACTCATTTGTAAGAAAAATGTTAATATTAAAACTATTTTCTTTATATATACTGTATAATATAAATAAATTATCAAATGATTGTCAATATTTTTTTAATATATATATAAAAGAAAAATAAGAATTTCATTAATCAATTACAACTAACAAATTGTTGGTTCAAGTGTTATTGGACTTAACCTCCTTAAGTAAAGTATCGAATTTTAATTGTTTATAGAAAAATTATGACTAACAAGAAAGACTTCATTAAAAGTGGTTGTTAGATCCTCCAATAAAAATTAGTCATCAATAAAATTGATAAATACTTTGCATAAATAATTTGATTAAAAAAATGTTAAGTAATTGTATTTGCATGGAGAGCCACCGATTCATAGCAACAACAAATACATGCCAATTCATTTAAAAAAATAATTAATAACCAAACTCAAAAAAATCAAGAAAAATAGAAAGAGTAATATATTATAAAAGTAAAGAATAAAATGACATCTGCCCAAACACAAAATTGTAATTCTTGCGATAGTAATCACGAAAAGATTAAAGGACAAATAAAATAACAAAAAAAATTGAAAGTTAATAAAAACTTACTCAAATTTGCATGATAGGTTTAGCCTTCTTCAACAATAAAATAGAAAATTTAATTTAGATCAAGATTCATATTAAATTTAATTTATAAAAATCAGAATAAATATAATGACTTATTCACAATCAAACCGAACGAAGACAACTTGCAATGACCAGGATAATTGAAATAGAAAATACATTAAAGAACAAAATGATAACTTAAAAAAAGTTAAATTGAATAAAGAAAAAACATGAAGACCACAACAATTGAGGAACGTTGAAATTAAGAATATGTAAGAAAAGAATGCATGCAAGCCAGAAAAAAGAATAACGTGGCTTACCATATGGTTTCAAACCTTTTTTTTGCAATTGCAATGACTTCATGAGTTGTCACAATGAAAGCCATGAAATTGCTTTAGTAGAGAGAAAAATTGAGCTTTAAATGAGAATGAAGACTTGAAGAGAGTGATCAGATTTTCAAAGAAAATGTATAACATTGCACTGGTCTTTATATGCCGTAAAATTTAATGAAAAGTTGTTCAATTTCCCAATGCTGGGTATTTCAAAATGTAATTCTCAAAATAGTAATGATGCAACATTTACTTTCTCAAAATAAGAGTGTCTTTTTGTATCAAACAAATGTCTTCTATACCATTTCCAATTGATCAATTAATATCTAATAAATAAAATACAGTTATCCATTCCTTAACAAAATGAAAAGTCAAATTACAATGTCTCATTAAAAAGGAGAGAGATTTTTAAATTTTTTAAGAAACAATTATATGCTTTTCCTTAGTGTTGCAACAAATGTAGCATAATTATATGTAAATCATTTCTTTATTTCACCAATATGAAAGTCTAATTATCAAACTACCCTTAAATTAAGTCGGAAAATTGTTCTTTCAGTAATTAAATAACTTTTAGATATAAAGATACCAACAACAAATGAATGTCAATTTCATTTCAAAAATATTAGAAAAGCAATTAATGACCAAACTTAACTTTTAGATATAAAAGTTACAAACTTAACTTACACAGTAACATTTTTCATCTGGATGAAAACGAATGTGACATAACTTTTGAATAATTGTTTACCAATCAAATAAATTTAACAGATTAGTTCAAGAACCATACTCAAGTGCTCTTTTTATTTGATTTTGGATTAAATCCAACTCAAGTCGTTCCATGTCACCTTGCTAATACAAGAATTAATTAATAACAGATTAAGTTTTCAAGTAGGCTGGTATGCGTGCAAGTGCAAGCTATCTTTCAAGTTAAAATAAGCCAGAGTTTGAGGGTTGATTATTTTTATATTTGCTACTGAGCTTGATCTTATTAGTGACAACATGGTTACATTTATTTATTTATTATTATTGTATAATGCCAAAATGTTTAGCAGTTAGGCGTGGTGTGGACCGATAAGGAGGGAACATCATACTTCTTTTCCTATGTAGTGGAGAGATGTTGACCGAGGTATCTCTTTGTCCCCTAATATAATTATATAAGTACCTTACTACCTTTGTCGTTTATTTCAAAGTTTTCTCCCTCTGTGTTAAGTCTTATTAATTAACTTGAAACTTAAAATTTTCGTTGAATTTACAAGTCATAGAAACATGCTTTACCAAAAGTTTTCTGGTGTTGCTAGCCCTTGCCTTCTCATGTTTTTAATTAAACAAAAAGTGCTATTACTAATACTCATTCTTTTCCCAGCTTTTTATTAGATAAGTTAAAAACATTTACTAATATCTATCGAAGACCATAAATATATATCAGATAAATATTTCTATTTTAACATAGACAATTCAATATATAAAATCATAATTTAAACCTTGATTAAGAAACACAAATAATAATCTTTTGTGTCAACCAATGTACTAAGTGATTATAAGTTAAATAAATTATAACTTCATTTTAGATCCATTCTCTTGTGTGCTTGACATATCACAAGATATATCTTATCTACAAATTGAGAGAATTCTTAAAAATCTAAACCATCCACTAACAAAGACTAAAACATGGGATATTATTTAAATAATTGATCTATGCCTCCTCAAACACTAAAGCCACAAGGCCATAACTGATAATGATGGTGCCTCGTACTTAAACTAGTATTTAAGTTTTGCAACTGGTAATCCACTTTCACTCGTCATTTTTATTTGGCCAAATATGTTCTCCCATGCCTAAACTACTCAACTAACCTATCACCAGCAAATAGGTCCATTACTATGGTTATTATGGACCACAATTTTTTTACTAAAATATATTCTCTAACCCATAATCAGACTAATTTTATTAAAATATAGAGATAATCGAAGTAGATTTTATCTCTTTTAACATATATACAGTATTATCAAAAACATTTGACAACATGCTTAAAAAAACAGTTATACATCAAATGTGTTGAACTTGAACCTTATTAATTTATGGGCCACATCCTTGTATTCGTCAACCTCCATAAACTGTACCAGTGAAATTGCTTGCAAATTAATTAACTATGACCCACTTCAGAGCCAAAAGAAAGACTGATATTAAATTGCACTATTCCATGCTCTGAAAGTGATTTCCGCATAAGCTGGTGGGAAGTATTGGAGATATTATTATATAGTTAGTGTATTTTTGGTTCACTGGGTAGGTTCCAAAAGTAGCATTTTATTTTCTTTTTTGTTAAGTTATTTATTGCACTTGCACAAACCCAGAAAGGGGAGGAGGTGGATAGTGGATCAGGAAATGATGAATAGGATTTTGTATAGAATTATTATTGCTGTGTTCAAGTACCCATCACACTTACAGTTACTTTTCAGAGATCGATCCATGCCTGTCATGAAGCTGATATCCAGGTACATTAGATTTTTGGGAATTTCACTTAAAAGATACCGCTGCTTATACTTTCCAACATGCATGCCAACCACTAAATTACAGAAATAAATCATGTGCATTCACACATTTACATGTTCTTAAATCGGAAATAATAGAATGAGTATCGAATGATTCACATTTCGAATATATATATATATATATATATATATATATATATACATGAGGGGTTATAATTACACCGGTGTAATTTTTACTAAGTATTATACTGCTTAATAATTTTATATTAATTGTAAATTTTGTAAATCCTAAACCCTAAAGACTACTTAGATGAGAATATTGTTTCTTCATTTTGAAAGTCATCTATTTAATATCATGAAAATAAAGTTTGAATTAAATAAAACGTATTTAATAAGTTTCATTAAATAAAATAAAATTGATTAAAATTTATTTATATTTTTTCTTTATCTTATACTTCTTCTAGATCTATATATAGGAAAAAAAATAATGTTTAAAAGTTTTTTTGACAGAAATATAAGCTAATTTTAGTTAAGTCAACCTAATTTAATATTCTTAATCTAAAAATATCTCTATAGTAATAAATGAGAATAATACCTATCATGAATGTGATTATTAATATTTTAGGTAATATAATGTTATATTTAATGAACTTTCTTAATATGTATTAGTTATTTTTGTTTAGAATAAAATTTAGATATAATTTCTTAAATACAATGTTATTCTTCAATCAGAAATGGATATTTAGCATTTTTATTTAATGTAAATTTCATTAATATACATTTACACTCATTATCAAAGTAAATTTCTAATTTTGATTGAACAACATTATAAATCGCATTTATTAAATTGTATCTAAATTTTGTTCTTTTATTTAAATATAGGTCAAAAGGAGTACTCCATATGTACTATAATGAATATCACATTTTAAAAAAATAAATATCATATTAATGTTTTAATATAATATTAATCTTTTTTTCATCTTCAAAAAAAAATTATTGTATTGCATCCTAGATAATAATAAAGATTAATGATAGGATTACTTTTATAGAATCTCATTTATTTATTAATTTTTCTTTGGGTGTATGTATAACAACTTAAAACTACAATTATTTGAGGCGGAAGAGGATTTGAGTACAGAAAAAGTAATTAAATGTATTTTTTTTATTTATAAAATATTACAGAAACGTGAAAGAAAAAAAATTTAAATAGCTCTGTTCTGAATGACTAGGGTTATCTAGTAGTCACTAAAATGAAATTTAGACACTCTTCTCACAGTCTCAGTAAAAGCTGCATGGTTCACGCGGTACTGGATCACATACAGTCGGAAAAGAACTGTGCGGTCATGCAGTTTAAGATCCAATGTGTATAAGAGCATCTACATCTACTATGAACTCTCTACCACTTTAAATGGGTCCCATTATGCCACATTACTCATAAGCAATTCATATTATATTCTTATAATTTTTGCTTTAACGAGAATTGCTTATATGCACCCCAACTTTTCTACAATTTATACTACATTTTTTGACACCTCACATCTCACACTATAATTTATAAAGAAAAGTGAAGAAAAAAAAAATGTACAACAAAAGCAGGCAAGCACCATTGTTTCTGCAAGACACGGAACTAAAAATTTTTTTCCTTGTTATGCCACGTAAACGTACTCCAATTGGTATTTCTTGTTAGTGACGGTGCTTATAAATAAGAAACCGGATAAGCACTTGCGTTGGAGTTGCTCTAAGTTTTGAACGTACTATTTACTTTATAATTATTTAAATAAAATACTTTTAATGGTTGTGATTGATGTAGTTGAAAATTCATCTGCAGAAAACTCTGATATTGTACACACATATCTTAATTACTGTGAAAATGAGGTGTCACAGACTCGCACAAAACTAAAAGTGTAGTTTGACCCATACTTTTTCCACAAACAATAATTCTTTAATACAACGTCTAAATCGAATTTTATATATGAAAAAATTATTGTTAGAAGAGAAGTCCTACTAAAATTAGTTAACTTAATTTCTTAAATAAAAATTAGTTATCAATGATATTAATAATATAATTAAAAAGAATTATTAACAACACTAATCATAATTGAATCTTAATTTAACAATTACAAGTTTGCAACAAGTTTCTTACTTCGTATTAAATTACTATTATATTTTTAAATTGTGAAACATATTTAATGTTATTTAATTTTTTATAAAGTACTATTAAGAAGATACTTTATACCTGTTAAGTATCATTGTTTAATATTTCATTCCTATTATTCCATATATCAAGAATCAAAACTTTAAGAATTATTATAATCGATTTAATAGTGAGAATTGAAATAATATGAATATAATTTTAATTTTAAACATTATTATTATTTTTATAGTTTTTATGAATAAAAAAATCAATTTTAAAATAAGGGAATTATTATTTAAATATAATAATTATTTACTTTCATTAAATATTCTTCAATGGGTAAAATATGTTTAGTTTATAAAAGTTTAAAAATATAGTTTCTAAAAAAACATGTTATTTTAGTCTCTAATTTAAACATACACCACTTTGATCCTTTAAGTGATATAGAAAACACACATATAAACTGGTTATAGAGCATATCTAAATCTAGCTGAGAATCAAAAGTCATATTAAAAAAAACTTAAATAAGACATTTTGTTTAAAGTAAAACCGATCGATCTTCATAAATTCTAGAAGGTACGAAAACATGTTTATTTTTAATTTAGATGTATTAATTTTTTTTTGTTGACATAAGCATGTAGTAATCTAAAATATTTAAAGATACGTGTAGAAGGAGATAGTATAGCTAACATGGAAACATAGGCATGCGAATCAATCTTGCAGACATAGATGGGTATCATGTGTGGTCCATGAAGAGAAATAAAGGCAGCTAGGGAATTTTTTGGTTTTAATGGAAAGGGAATGGTCCAAAATGTCAGTAAGAAAATGCATTTTATGGGCAAGAGTCATAATGATTAAGACAAATGAATGAAAGTAAACTAAGTCTGATATCTTCGGCTGTCTCCATGATCGCGTGTCTTCTTAGATGCTATAAGTGCAAACAAAATGGACACTCCCAATGAAACAAAGATAAAAATGACACCATATATTTTCTAAAGTTTAATTATAAACCAAGTTTTTTTTTTTTTAAAGATAGAAAAAATTATAAAGATGATCGCAGTAAGAATTGAACCTAGATCTCCATATTTCTAACTACCTTAAAACCTCCCTATCTAACTACTAAATAAATTAATCTTAAATCCTAAATTACTAGGTTAATTTTAGTTATTCAATTATAAAACAAGTTTGAGTGATTAATTAATTAATTAATTAAACAATAGTCACGCTAAAAACATGTTTTAAAATAATATAGTGTATTATTTTTTTATTATATATTATTTATAATATTTTAAATTTCTCACTCTTTTTTCACTTTCTCTTTTTAAAAAATAAAATTGTTGAACAAGTGTCATTTTCCGTTTCAAAAATACCGATGAAACACTATTTAATTTGTTTCATTAAATGTTTTTAAATATTTAAATAAAAAATATGAATTTTTATAGTTTAAATATAATAAATCATTCTTTATAAAAAAAATTCAAAATTATTTTTTCCACATTTTTTAGTTTATTCCATATGTATAAATTTTGGAAGGAGAACTATAAGAACAAAGGAGAAAAAGTAAAACTAGGTAAAAGAAAATTAAAATAAAGAAATGTATAAAATGAATTTAAAAACAAATATGTAGAAAATCTTAAACTACATTTAAAACTAAAAATTAAAATTAAAAATATTTTTTTTATCACTTAAGCAAATTTTGTGTTCAACTTAAGCAAGTGACTCTAGAAAGTCACCCCTCATCTGAGAGGTTTTATTGTTTAAGCAAAATCAGATCTCGCTTAAGTGAAAGACTCTAATGAATCACATTTTATTCCATACGTAAACTCACTTAAGTAATATAAGTATTCACTTAATAAGTGAGTATTAATTATGCAAAAACCTTTCTTCCACTGCATACACAATTTTAAATTAACAAATGCAAATATAAAGATAAAGTTAGAGATCTGAGTTGACTTTTATCAAGGCTTATTAAACGTCATTAGTCTAATAGTCCAATACTGCATAAACTCCTTCAAAATGAGAGAAACATTTATCCTCTTTGTTTCCTCTTCTGATATGAGCATTTATAGACTTTTTGAGGCACTTCCTTGAAATCGAATTTTCTATCTCAACTATTTCCTTAGTTCTTCTTTTCATCTTCGTTTCCAACAATAGATGATCAGCTAAACATTCTACCTCGCATGCAAAGAATTAACAACGCATGGGAGGAAACAAGTGAAATCGGGACAATTTAAATTAATTTTTGTAGAAAATAAAACCTAAGAAAAAATAAAATAAAATTTGTCTATATATTGAGACACAAGTCATTGACAACTATGTCATTTACTTTTTAAGAATTTAGTCAAATGTATCAAAGTAAACAAGTAGTAAAATAGACAATCCAAGTATTGTATCCTAAAAAATTTGTGTAATACAGATTTAAATTCAAATGTAGCGGTTATAACAATAAACTTTGATTATTGTGAAAATTAAAGCAAATACTTCCGATTAGAGAAAAAGAAGAATACTTTTGTGTTTTTTAATTTGAATAAATTACAAAATATTATAATAAATAAAAGCGTTGGAATTTGATTTTCCTAGACCGTGACACATGTATCGAACAATCAATTATTAGGTTTGATATATTTAAATTACTCCAATATATTTCCTCTTTTATTTGTTGTTGGAAGGTGCGTTCCATATATATATATATATATGTGTGTGTGTGAATGATTCATTTATTCTAAGAGTAAATCTATTTAGACTACTCTGTTTAATAACTCATGTTCTACATCAAATTTTAACGATTCAACCATTGAATTTAAAGTTATTAATTAATGCATAGATCAAAGTCTGTAAATTTTTTAAAAAAATAAAAATGATTTGATACTTCATTTCATTAATTCAAATCAATGTATATAATGATTTTATGATTATCCATCAATTTAACTTAATGAAATAAAGTATCAAAAGATTTTCAAATTTTCTAGAAATTTGCAAACTTGATCTATACATTAAGAACTTTAAATTCAACGATTGGATCATTGAAATTTGATGTAAAACATGAGTTATTTAATGGAACAATTAAGTTTAAATAGACTTACTCCTAAAGTAAACGTATCCCTCCCCCCCTTCTCTCTCTCTCTCTCTCTCTCTCTCTCTCTATATATATATATATATATATATGAAGGGATCCCTTTATTCTAAGAGTAAGTCTACCTAGACTTACTCCATTCAATAACTCATGCTCTATATCAAATCTCAATTATTCAACTGTTGAATTTAAAGTTCTTAATTCACAGATCAAATATGCAATTTTTTTTAAAAAAAATTGAAAATCATTTGATACTTCATTCCATTAATTCAAATTGACGAATAATCATAAAACATGTTATCCGTCAATTTAAATTAATAAAACAAAGTATCAAATGATTTTCAATTTTTTTAAAAAATTGCAGATTTGATATGTACACATTAAGAACTTTAAATTTAAAATTGTTGAGATTTGATATAGAACATGTGTTATTGAACATAATAAGTCTAGGTAAACTTACTATGTAAATAGATCCCTCATCTCTCTCTCTCTTTCTATATATATATATATATATATATATATATATATATATATATAGTTGTTTATTAACTATTTATTTATTAAAAGAAAAAGAGCATGCAAAAAGAATCATGCAAAGATAACAAAAAAACCATTTTTCTAAGTCCAACTTAACATATATTCACATCATCATTAAAATCTCAATAGGATAAGACCAACATTTAATTAAACATTATATCTATAAAGTATAACTCAACATAAAATTAAATAATAAAATAATGGAAAAAGATAATTTATATTAGAAAATTATCATACATATAAATAATAATTACATATAATTAAATTAATGTGTATCAAATTAATGAGCCAAACAAACTATGCATGTACACATCAACATAAGATAATGTATGATAGATGAAGCAAATTAAATTAAAGTAATATAATGTACATATATGCTTAGTTTGATACATACTTTAAATGCAAATGGTCTCTAATGAATCTGAAGCATTTTTTAGCTAGAGCTTTAGTAAAGATATGAGTCTATTGGTGATTAATATCAATAAACTTTACGTTAAAAACTCTTTTTTGTACATAATAACATATGAAATGATATCTTGTCTCTACATGCTTAGCTTTGGAGTGTTGTATGGAATTTTTAGAAAGATTAATGACACTAGTATTGTCATAAAAAAAACATGTATGATATGCTCAAGACTAAAATAGTCTTCTAATTGATACTTTACTTATAATAATTGTGAGCAACAAATAGTAATAAAGATGTATTCTGCTTCTACAGTGGAGAGAGCAATGGAGTTCTGCTCTTTTTCTAGCTCAAGAAATGAGGGAAGGACCAAAGAAATGACATCTTCCACATGTGTTTTTTCTTTCAATCTTATCACTAGTATAGTCTACATCATAGAATCCTCTTAACTTGAAATCATTGTCTTTCTTATAGAATAAATATTATGTTAGTAGAACTTGCAAGATATATGAATATACACTTTACACCTTTAAACTGAGCCTCTTTAGGATCATGTTGAAATCATCTACATATAAGCATACTGATAGACCATGGGCCAAGGACCCAGTGACCAGAGCTATGGCTAGGAGGATACAGGAAGAGCTGGATCTTGAGAAGACTAATGGGCTTGTTAGGCCCAAGATAATCTTCACTTGGAATGCTCTATCATGAAGAGAAGGCCTAGTTCTATTTGTTCATATTGTACAGTTTATACATAGTCTATTGTATAGGTTATTTTTGCCTTTGTATTTGAGAGGCACTTTATTTGCTTTTTCCTATTATGTGTATATTGTTTTTAAGGTAGGTTACTTGGAGAGTTTAGCTCCATTTAACCTCCCTAGATGATACATTCATTTTATATTTTTTCAGTAGGGAAAAGGGGGGTGACATTTAGCAATGCTTGAGGGTGTGCTTAGAAATTGGGCCTGAATTGGGCCTAGGCAAAATTTTGCATATTGGACTCATTTTGCTCCTAATTTTTCATAGATTTGATTTAGCTAGGTCTCATCATCATATGATGAACCTAACTAAACCAAATCAAAGTTTTTCAAATTAAATCATGGAGCCATTTTTTGTCCAAAGCCGCCTAGCTCATATGCTTCTCCTTGGCCGAATTTCTCAAGCTTCACCTCTTGGTTTTGAAGCTTGTCTTGCAAGCTTCTAAACCAAGGGAGGTTAAGCTTACCTTACCATGGTTCTTAAGTGAACCATGGTCAAGGTTAGCTTCTCCTAGAAGCTAGCTAAACCGTGGGAGTTTAAGTTAATCCTACCATGGTTCCTAGTGAACCATGGTTAAGGTTAGCTTCTCCTACAAGCTACCTCTCCCTATATATTTGATTTCTACACTTTGTAAGACACTTTTGAACATAAATGAGATTAAATCTTCAGATTTCTCTCAACTCAAGAGTCCCTAAACCGTAGAGAACTTCCACTCTAGGTTTCCCTCAAAGTTTATTCAAACTTTGTCTTGGTTCCTCAAGCTTCTACAACAAGCTAAGGAGAACCGAATCATCTTCAAAGACTTCTACTCCATTGGAGCTTTCTTCAAGGAGTTTCGGATCTCTTTCAAGGTCAACTCAAGAGCATTTTCGGTCCTAAGCATGGAGAGCTTGAAGGAACTTCAATCTCCTCCAAGTAGCTCCATCATTTTTGGTATCTAGAGCCTAGTGCTCTTGAGGTTTTTGTCTCTAATTTTTTCTACTTGAATCCGTGTTGTATCTTCCTTGTATATGTCTAAACTTGTGTTTGCTGCAAGGATCTAGTTCTAATATGATTTTTGATGGATCCTATATGTCTAATATGAGGTGATTGATTCATGTTTGCTTGTTCCTATTCTTGTGAATCAATTTCGGTGTTGTGCTTTTAGGTACTCTTAACCTTGTGCGTTTTTAATTTTTACTTGAGTATCTCCATTCATTCACATGTGTCCGTGATTGGACAACATGCATTGAGTTTAGATTTTGTTTTGAATCACTTGTTTTGTCATAGAAGTCATGTGTAGTCCTTTGTATGTTAAAACTTCCTAGACTAGCTTGTTTGACCTAATTTTGTTTTGTGTCTTTGTATCCGAAAATTTGTGTGTCTTTTCTTATTAAATCTGTACCTTACTATATGTGCTTTTGTTTTACATGATTGAGTTCTTAATTTGCTATTAGTTCTAGCAAATTTCCTAGAGTTAGGTTTCTATTATGTCTTGTTAAAAGTTTTGTCAAAAAAAATTGTTAAACACTTCTCCTATTAGGTTTCTTTGAGTCTTGTTGTGTGGCTGAAACCTATTGCAATTTTTTGAACCTTAAAACAGAGACAAAACAGAGGTGTGAGTGTCCTAAATGCATGAGAAAAACAAAAGAATGAGTGCTTAAAAATTTGACCTAAAAACAATACAAAATAGTGAAGCACTAACTACAAAATGCATGTGAACACCTCTTGTTTTGTGTGAAATTTTTTGCTGCAGTTTTTCTACCTTAAAACCGAGACATATAAGTGTTCAAAAGGCATTAAAACTCCTGAATATTAAAAGAAAAACAAGTGAAAAATATTTTGCAAAAGAAAAAGAAAGAAAATAGCAAAAGAAAAAGCCAAAAAGGAGTGAAAATTGTTAAGTGTTGCTCTCGGTTTTGGTGTGTGATTGCCTACTTATTTTGTTGGTCCAGCCATATCATTTGTGTCTTATTTTGTTTTCTAATCTTAGCTTTTAATTTTGTAATCCATTCTAGTGCCTTTCCTAGGTTATTCTTGTGTGTGCTAGCTTTCCAAAATTCCTTTAATTGTTGCTTGTCATTTTTTTTGTGGAACTCTTTCTAGTTTGTCACATTTTCTTCTACCAATTGGTGTAGCTATTCTAAATTGTTCTTTTTCAGTTTTTAGCACTAATATTCAGTCTTGAAGGTGGTTGAGTGCTTCTTAAAAGGTGTAGGAGGCCAAGGCAAAGGACATCCACTTGAAGGCTTTGGTGGTTGCTTAGGGAGTTTGTTCTCTCTTGGTGGCAAGGCTCTTGGAAACACCTAGAAGTGACTAACATCAAGGTTGCTTCTAAGAGGAGTGAAACACCTTGTGAGGCTGCAGTTGGTGGCTGAATTGGAGCAACAAGAAACTAAACCAATTGTGAAAATTTTTGTGAAAATTTAGAACTAAATTTAGTGACGGAAATTTTGGTTTCTAAAACCTAGTTTTTCATTACAAAATCCGTCTCTAAATTTGTTCTAAATTAGTGGCTAATTTGTTTTCCTTGAAATTAGGTGCAGCCACTAAATTCATTTGAGAGTGAATTTACATTTCATTTGGAGTGTAAATTTACATTTCATTTGAAGCAAATTTGAATTTCATTTACCTTGTAATTTTTGTTTTCTAAATTTTTGTACAAGGCCTTTATTAAGGAGTGTCTTGGAGTGCCTTTGGTGTATCTCCATCTCTCCTTAAGAACTTTTATAGTAATCACGTGTAGTACTTGTGAGAGTGGTCCTTGAAGGTCTTTGGTGCCTTTCAAGCTCTCACTTAGGTTTAATTGCTTTCAACGTCTAGTTTAAGTTTTCAAGCAATTTATGTTTTAAGCAATTTATGTTTTCAGTCATTTAAGTTTTCAAGCAATTTATGTTTTCATGCTCTTTATGTTTTCAAGCATTTTATAAATTGTACACATAGGCACTTGCTTGTTATTTTTCTTTAAGAAAAGTTCTTTGTGAAAATTGTTTTGTGCAAGATAAAAGTACAAGGGGGTTTAGAGATTTTTACTTGAAGAGGCTTGGTTATTAAGTGGCTCTTTAGTAGCTCACCTCCCTCCAAAGTTCAATTTGTACTCTTAGACCTCTAAGTGCCAAGTCTAAAGCACCCCAAAACCTTATTTTCATAAAAACTATTTTTGTGTGAAAAATATCTCTTGAATTAAAATGTCTCAAGATTCCTCCCATAGTGAAAGTGATGGCTCTCCAAAAAGTCTTTCTTACATTACTAAAGAGCTCAAATCACTTAAACTATGGAAAAAGCAAGAGTCCATTCAAAGAGAGAAGGAAAGAATTGAAAGAGAAGGACAACTTGCTTATCTTGAGGAAGAGTTGAGAATTTTAAGACAAGAGGAGGAAAAATTGAAAGAAGATATGAAGAAACATAGGAAAAAGAGTAGGAGCTCACATTCCCAATACACATCCCCTAATGAAAGCATGAATCAAGGGGATCACTACCAACATACTCCTAGGAGAATTACTAGGCCAAGGGAAGTCAAGGTTGACCTCCCACAATTCTTTGGCAAAGATGATGTGGAGTCTTATTTAGATTGGGAAATGAAGGTTGAGCAACTCTTTGCTTGCCATAGGGTAAGTGAAGAGAGGAAAGTACCTTTGGCTGCCCTTAGCTTCCAAGGGCATGCCATGTATTGGTGGACAGCCCTAGAGAGAGAGAGACGCCTCCACAATGATCCTCCAATTCAATATTGGAATGATCTTAAAAGTGCAATGAGGAGGAGGCACATTCCTACCTACTATGGGAGGGAGCTTATGAATAAGCTCCAAAGGCTCCAACAAAGAGACATGTCCGTAGAACAGTACAGGCAACAAATGGAGCTATTAATGATGAGGGCTTGTATTAGGGAAGAGGAAGCTACTACTGTAGCTAGATTTTTGAGTGGTCTTAATTTAGAAATAAGAGACCAAGTGGAGCTACTACCCTACAGGGACCTAAATGACTTGGTCCAACTTTGTGTAAGGGTAGAACAACAAAGAATGAGGAAATCTTACAAAAATAGCTCCAACTCTTCATTTCTAAAGAAAGATTCCAAGAAGGAGGGAAAAACTTTTGAAAAGAAGAAATCTTTTGAACCCTCCAAAAATCTAGCCACAGAAAAAGATAAGGGAAAGGGAAAGGACACTACACACACTAGTTCTAGGACTAGTGATATTAAGTGCTTTAAATGTTTAGGGAGAGGCCACATTGCCTCCCAATGCCCCACAAAGAAGGTAATGATCATGAGGGGGCATGACATTTATAGTAGCCAAGATGAGGCTACTACTTCCTCTAGTAATAGTGAGGAAGAAGCAAGTGATCAAGAGAAAGGTGTAGAGTCTACTTTTCCTTATGAAGGGGAGCTCTTAATGATTAGGAGACTCCTCAACAACCAACCTAGTGATACTCTATCACAAAGAGAGAACATATTTCATACTAGATGCAAAGTTTCAAACAGTGCATGTTCTCTCATTGTTGATAGTGGCTCATGGTGTAATTGTTGTAGCACTAGGCTGGTTGAGAAGTTGGGTTTAACTACTAATTCCCATCCTAAACCTTATCAACTCCATTGGATTAATGAGGATGGTGATTTAGCAGTTGACCAACAAGTAAAGGTCAAAATTTCCATTGGGAACTATGAAGATGAGGTGCTATGTGATGTAGTACCAATGGAAGCTTGTCACATCTTATTAGGAAGGCCATGACAATTTGATAAGAAAACCATGCACAATGGCCTTACTAACGAGATTACCTTTACACATAAGGAAAGAAAGTTTGTGCTTCATCCTCTTTCTCCTCAACAGGTGGCTGAGGATCAAGCACAAATGAAACTCAAAAGAGATAGTGAAAAGAAATTTATAAAAAGAGAAGAGAAGAGAGAAAAAAAAAAAGTCTGTGAAACTTAAGGATAGAGAGGAATCTAGGGAGAAAGGAGTTCCCTCCCTAGAGGTCGTTAATCAAGAGAATAAAATTTCCAAACAAACCTTCTTGATTCAACAACCCTCTTATTTCCTTCTCTGTAAAGGAACTCTTTCTTGCACTGCCACATCTAGTGGACATGAGACTTTACCTAAGGGGGTAAAAACACTTTTAAAAGAATTTGATGATCTATTTCCTCCCGAGGGTCCAATGGGCCTTCCTCCTTCTAGAGGAATAGAACATCAAATTGATTTGGTGCCTGGAGCTAGCCTACCTAATAGGCCTGCCTATAGGACCAACCCCCAAGAAACTAAAGAAATTGAGTCTCAGGTCCAAGATTTGTTGGAGAAGGGCTGGGTTCGAAAGAGCTTAAGTCCTTGTGCTGTTCCAGTGTTGTTGGTTCCAAAAAAAGATGGCAAGTGGAGAATGTGTTGTGATAGTAGAGCCATCAACAACATCACTGTGAAATATAGACACCCCATCCCTAGGCTTGATGACATGTTAGATGAGCTTCATGGAGCCATCATATTTTCTAAAGTTGATCTTAAAAGCGGATACAATCAAATTAGAATCAAAGAAGGAGATGAATGGAAAACCGCTTTCAAGACCAAGTTTGGATTATATGAATGGTTAGTGATGCCTTTTGGGCTCACCAATGCTCCTAGTACATTCATGCGTCTCATGAATCATGTCCTTAGGGATTGTATAGGTAGATTTGTAGTAGTTTATTTTGATGATATTCTCATATACAGTAGGAGTCTAAATGATCATATAGGACACTTAAGGCAAGTTTTTGATATTCTTAGGAAAAATCAACTTTTTGGAAATTTAGAAAAATGTACCTTTTGTGTAGATAGTGTAGTTTTTCTAGGGTTTATAATTAGTAAAAAAGGGGTTCATGTGGACCCCGAGAAAATCAAGGCCATCCAAGAATGGCCCACTCCTAAAAGTGTTGGAGATATTAGGAGCTTCCATGGTTTGGCAAGCTTCTATAGGAGGTTTGTTCCTAATTTCTCCACACTTGCCTCCCCATTAAATGATTTAGTCAAGAAAAATGTGGAATTTATATGGGGAGAGAAACAAGAAAATGCCTTCATAACTTTAAAGCATAAGCTTACTCATGCACCACTTCTAGCTCTACCAGATTTTTCAAAAACTTTTGAGTTAGAATGTGATGCTTCTGGAGTTGGCATAGGTGCGGTTTTGTTACAGGGTGGGCACCCTATTGCATATTTCAGTGAAAAACTCAAAGGTGCCTCTCTTAACTACCCTACCTATGACAAGGAGCTTTATGCTTTAGTTAGGGCCCTTCAAACTTGGGAACACTACCTTATTCCCAAAGAATTTGTCATTCATAGTGACCATGAGTCACTTAAATATTTGAGGGGCCAAGGCAAGCTAAACAAAAGGCATGCTAAGTGGGTAGAGTTCTTAGAACAATTTCCATATGTGATTAAATACAAGAAAGGGAAAAATAATGTTGTGGCTGATGCCCTTTCTAGGAGACACACTTTGTTAATCTCCCTTGGATCTCAAATCTTGGGATTTAATCACATTAAGGAATTGTATACTAATGATCTCGAATTTAAAGAAAATTATACCCAATGCTTAGCAAAGCCTCAAGGAGGTTTCTATATTTCTGAGGGGTACTTATATAAAGAGGGAAGAATTTGTATACCCCAAGGATCTATAAGAAAACTCCTTGTTCAAGAAAGTCATGAGGGTGGTCTCATGGGGCACTTTGGAGTTGAAAAGACTCTAAGTTTTCTAAAAGAAAAATTCTTTTGGCCCCATATGAGAAGGGATGTTGAGAGGTTTTGCTCTAGATGTATAGCTTGTTTACAAGCAAAGTCTAAAGTAATGCCTCATGGCATCTATACACCCTTGCCTGTTGCTAACTCTCCATGGGTTGATATCAGTATGGATTTTATTTTGGGCTTGCCCAAGACCCAGAGAGGCATGGATTCTATTTTTGTGGTAGTGGACAGATTTAGTAAAATGGCCCACTTTATACCCTGCCACAAAATAGATGATGCAAGCAACATAGCAAGACTCTTCTTCAAGGAAGTGGTTAGACTTCATGGTCTACCCAAAACTATTGTCTCAGATAGGGATACTAAGTTCCTTAGTCATTTCTGGAAAACTCTTTGGAGTAGGCTAGGAACTAAATTACTTTTCTCTACTACTTGTCACCCACAAACTGATGGGCAAACGGAAGTAGTTAATAGATCCCTATCTACAATGTTAAGGGCAGTCCTTAAGGGTAACCATAAATCTTGGGATGAGTACTTGCCCCACATTGAATTTGCTTACAACAGGGTAGTCCATAAGACTACCAAAATCTCACCTTTTGAGGTTGTATATGGTTTTAACCCTCTTACTCCTTTAGACCTAATACCCCTACCAGATTCTTCTCATTATTTTCATAAAGAAGGGGTATCGAGGGCTGAATTTGTTAAGAAATTGCATGAGAAGGTTAAAACTCAAATACAACAACAAAATGAGAGAACTGCTTTAGATAGAAGCAAGGGAAAGAAAGCCCTCATTTTTGAGGAAGGGGATTGGGTTTGGCTTCACTTGAGAAAGGAAAGGTTTCCTTCTCAAAGAAAGTCAAAACTCAACCCAAGAGGAGATGGTCCCTTCCAAGTCCTCCAAAGAATTAATGATAATGCTTACAGGTTAGATCTTCCTAGTGATTATGGAGTAAGTAACACTTTTAATATAAGTGATCTTATTCCCTTTGCAGGTTATGATGAGGAAGAAGAACCTACAGATTTGAGGACAAATCCTTCTCAAGAAGGAGGGGATGATAGACCATGGGCCAAGGGCCCAGTGACCAGAGCTATGGCTAGGAGGATACAGGAAGAGCTGGATCTTGAGAAGACTAATGGGCTTGTTAGGCCCAAGATAATCTTCACTTGGAATGCTCTATCATGAAGAGAAGGCCTAGTTCTATTTGTTCATATTGTACAGTTTATACATAGTCTATTGTATAGGTTATTTTTGCCTTTGTATTTGAGAGGCACTTTATTTGCTTTTTCCTATTATGTGTATATTGTTTTTAAGGTAGGTTACTTGGAGATTTTAGCTCCATTTAACCTCCCTAGATGATACATTCATTTTATATTTTTTCAGTAGGGAAAAGGGGGTGACATTTAGCAATGCTTGAGGGTGTGCTTAGAAATTGGGCCTGAATTGGGCCTAGGCAAAATTTTGCATATTGGACTCATTTTGCTCCTAATTTTTCATAGATTTGATTTAGCTAGGTCTCATCATCATATGATGAACCTAACTAAACCAAATCAAAGTTTTTCAAATTAAATCATGGAGCCATTTTTTGTCCAAAGCCGCCTAGCTCATATGCTTCTCCTTGGCCGAATTTCTCAAGCTTCACCTCTTGGTTTTGAAGCTTGTCTTGCAAGCTTCTAAACCAAGGGAGGTTAAGCTTACCTTACCATGGTTCTTAAGTGAACCATGGTCAAGGTTAGCTTCTCCTAGAAGCTAGCTAAACCGTGGGAGTTTAAGTTAATCCTACCATGGTTCCTAGTGAACCATGGTTAAGGTTAGCTTCTCCTACAAGCTACCTCTCCCTATATATTTGATTTCTACACTTTGTAAGACACTTTTGAACATAAATGAGATTAAATCTTCAGATTTCTCTCAACTCAAGAGTCCCTAAACCGTAGAGAACTTCCACTCTAGGTTTCCCTCAAAGTTTATTCAAACTTTGTCTTGGTTCCTCAAGCTTCTACAACAAGCTAAGGAGAACCGAATCATCTTCAAAGACTTCTACTCCATTGGATCTTTCTTCAAGGAGTTTCGGATCTCTTTCAAGGTCAACTCAAGAGCATTTTCGGTCCTAAGCATGGAGAGCTTGAAGGAACTTCAATCTCCTCCAAGTAGCTCCATCACATACACTATACATGATGTTGGGTCTACTAGTAGTATGATACAAGAGTGAAGCAATCATACCTCTGTAGATCGTGTGATCTACTGGTTTACCTTATTTGTCTTTTGATAGGCCTACAAATGGATGCATATGTGTTGGCATAGGTTTGTAGTCATTCATCTTAAACTTTGAGAGAAACTCATTTCTATATTTTTTTCGATGAATGAATATGCCTTCATCTATTTGTTTGATCTATTTTCCTAAAAAAGAACTTGGGTTCACTCATCATGCTCATTTTGAACTCCTTCTACATAAGCTTAGAAAAATCATCACATAGAGATTCATAAGTAGCACCATATATGATATCATCAACATCAATCTATACTACAATAATGTCTATGTTAAACTTTTTTCATTTTGAATTCTTTTATAGAATATCTTAAAGACCTTAAACAACTTATGTTTATAAGCTAGGAAGTAT
This sequence comes from Cajanus cajan, assembly GCF_000230855.2. Taxonomy (NCBI): domain Eukaryota; kingdom Viridiplantae; phylum Streptophyta; class Magnoliopsida; order Fabales; family Fabaceae; genus Cajanus; species Cajanus cajan. Next base: position 8,582,652 of record NC_138519.1, read on the forward strand.
ACCCATGTGTATCTAGAATAGTCATTTATAATGAGAAATCCATACTTTTTACCTCCTAGACTTAGAGTTCTGTTAGACCAAACAAACCTATATGTAATAGTTCTAGAAGTTGAAAAGTGGAAACAACCCTTTTAGATTTGAAAGAAGTTTTAATTTCTTTCCCTTTTTAACAGACTTCACAAAGAAAATGAGTTTTTCAACAAATCTCAGGTAGTCTTCTTACTAAACCTTTCTTGTTTATTTTAGAAATATGCTTTAAATTTATATGGCCAAGTTTTTTGTGCCAAATTCATCTTTCATCTTCTTTGGAGACCAAACATGTTACATTCTAGCTATTTGCCTAAATTTTCTATATTAATCTCATTGAGATTATTCTTTCTGTAGGCAGTAAAAAACACAGATTCATCGTCTTGTTTGACTATGCATGAACTTTGTCAAAAGATATAGTAATTAAATTGACTTATGCTAAGTAGATTATACTTTAATCGTCTAACACATAAAACATTATTAATAGTAGGTATAAAGTTTTTTTTTTTACCAATTTTACCTATGCCTTTGATTTTTCCTTTACCACTTCCTTTGAATGAGATAGCTCCTTCATGAGGTTGAAAGTCTAGGAACATAGACCTTTCTCTTGTCATGTGTCATGAGCAACCACTGTTCAAATACTAGTGTGAATCCTTTCTTTATCCCACCAAGGGTATCTACAATAGGAATTATTTGAGACTTTGGTACTCAAATCTTTTTTGATCCTTTCTTGTTAGTACACTTGACCTTAGAGTTGCTTCTTTGATTCTGTTTTTTTTTAGTCTGCTTAGAGAATGATTATTCTTTCCACAGATGTTATTACAGAGAATAGTCTTAGGTCTGAATTGTGATGTCTCTTTCTTGTTTCAAACCCAAAGTCTTGTTTTCTTTACCCAGATTTTGTCTTGAGTCGTATGTTTTCAACTTACAATGTTGTGATCTTAGGTAGTTCATTGCTTGTGATATTTTGTTTGAGAATCTAAATCTATCTACTAGCATTTAATAGATCATTCTTGAGTTTTTCATTTTCTATTTTTAACAATTTATATTTTTCTTAAAATTTTTTGTACTCAAGAGTGATCATGTGAGAGTTTGTTAGGAGAGTTCCATAGGACATCTCCTCTTCATCAAAATTATTAGAAGAATAAGAGTTAAAGTAAAATTCTAGTCGTATATTGTTTGTATCTGCCATAAGACATATGTTAGCCTTTTCATCATCTAAATTGCTACTACTACTGATGTCTAGATCTTCCCAAGTAGTCATCAAACTCTTCTTGGCTTTCTTCTTACTAGTCCATTAGTTTGAGTGCAGGACATTCATCTTTCATATGTCCAATTTCTTACATTTATAGTAGATGACCTCTTTGTTATCCTCTTGAACAAGTTTCTTGAATCTACCCTTCTTTTTATGAGAGCTCTTTAGTCTTACTTTCTTCTTAAGCATGTTCTTAAACATATTAGACATAAGAGATATTTCATCATCCATGGAGTTTTTGGAACTTTCATCTTAGTTGTTGGGCTCGAATTCAACCTTAGAGCTTTGCCTTTATCTTTTCTCATACTAGTTTCACCGGTCAATAAAGCAACAAAATCATTTCTTTTGAGATTATCCATGTTGTTCAAATGGGCTTCATGAACTCTTAATGCTCCTAACACATCATTCAAAGTGAGAGTCTTGAGATCACAAGCCTTTGACATGGCGATGACCTGTGGTTCCTAGATATTTAGAAGATTATTCCACTTATAATTTTTTTTCCTTTATTTAATGGATTCTATGATCACATTGAGTTATTCATTTATCATGTTTACTAATCTCCTTGTTCTAGAATTGTTCTAGAATTGTGATATAATTATTTTTCATGAACACAAATAGTAAATTGAATAAATTATTTTTATTAATTATCATATCTTACGTATAATAAAGTGAACAACCAAATATGTTATAATAATATAATATTTTCAAATGATTATAATAAAGTTCACTCAATCATAATATTTTTCTTCCAACTTTCTTAAGTTATTATTAATTGTTTTGCAACTAATGTTGTATACTCAAAACAATAGTGCACGTCTATTCATTGAAGTAAGTATTTATAATTATGTGTCGTTTAAAGACTTTATTCTTTCATCTTCCTTTTCAATTCTTGTCTCGTTCCTTTTCCTTTACTTTCTCTTTCTGCTCACTCTTTTTCTAATTTAGGTTTGAAAAGTGCGATATGAGTGTAACTTACAATTTATAAACTTTTGTCTTATTTATTAAGCTCTAGAATCTCATTCATTTAATATTCTACCTTTTCTCATTAAGAAAATGTTATATACACG